>NC_133579.1:31615205-31842705 GCF_964106895.1 Numenius arquata
TGTGTTTGTGCATATACCACCATACATACACAAATAAGGTAATTAATTCATTAATGTGCCTGAAAATGAACGTTGCAGAAAATCAAATGATTTTGACCTTTCCTGAGCTTAAAAAAATAAGGGCCACATCTCCTCCAGTCTCGTGTTTTCAGATCCAAAGTCCCCCTGACTCCTGCAAGAGCCCTGCCTGCATGAGGGCTCCCAGATCCGACCTAGAGGAGTGTGGAATATTTAACTGGCAAATCACTTTATAGGTTGGATCAATTTCCCTCTTTTAAAGCTGCTGGTTGGTTTTGAATCATTTCTCTGTGGCTCCAAAAGCTGTTCCAAAGCCCTAAATATAAGCTACCCAGTAAATCCATAAGCTTGCAAAGATGCTGTGGGTACTCTGTGTCCTCATTAGCGTATGAAGCTGCAGGCCATACTGAAGTCTGCTCCTCGATGTTAAACACAACATGAGCTAATTTATGACAATATATAGATGATGAGCAATTTCTTGGTAGGCATGGAAGAGCATTTAACTTTAAAGTGTGAATTTTATGCTGGGGTGTTAGGCATTATGGCTAGTTAGAAAGATTTATACTTAAAATTAATTAATTAATTTTTAATTATAACTAAGCATTATGTGTTGTCCTTCTATTCCTTTTCTTTGATATTTTGATGAATTGAAGTGCTACATGCTGAAGATCCTGGTAAAAAAAAAAAAAAGCAAACAACAACAAAAAAAACCCCAAACAGCAAAGGAAAGAGATTATGCAGAAATCTCCTTGTAACAATGATGTGTAACCTCAGCGATAATATTACTGCCAAACCTTTTGCTGTAAAATTCAGACTTTGTTACATCATTTAGCACATATGCATTCTTCATGTGATAGGTAGCATGGGTCTCCATTCTGCTTTTTCTGTTTAATTTTTTTTAAATTCAATTACAATCACAGATGGCTAGAACTGACTCCTAAAAGGAAGTACTGAAATTATTTCGCACCATAGATACTGTCTTGGGGGATACTCTCATCAATCGACGAAATTTTCAGAAAAGCCCAAAATCCTATAAAATTTCAGTCTGCTTTTCATGACCAGATTTGGGTGCAGAAAATAGCAGTACATCATTTGCTTTATTCTGAAATGGAGATTTATAAGCGCCAATCGCCTTTCATAGCCTAGCTACCTGGTGGAGGTTAATCAGTGTTTTTATGATCCCATTTTAGTGGCAGGGTTCAGGCTGCCTTGGAAACTTTGAAGGAATTGCTTTCCTCCTTGTAGCATGGGGCCTAGGGACCTCCTGCGCTGCTGCGCCTGGGGGGGGGAGCTGGGGTTCCCCCAGGGCCCCTCTCAAGGCAGCGGTGGCAGAGGGCAGCTGTGGTGCTCTCCGGGGAGCTCCCACTCAGGAGATGGCCTCTCGCTTCTATTATGGCATCCAAAGTTAACTGAAGCGCTGTGCTTTTCCAGAAAGTCCCGTGTATTAGAGTGCCTGGTTGTGTGGGAATAAACAACGTGGAGGTTTTCGTCCCTCTGTCTTCACAGGAGGACTTGGTAATGTGACACCCAACCTCTTAACCCAGCCGTCTTCTGTAGGAACCAAATTTCCTTCCCCACAAGGAAGAATTTGAAGGAGACTGTTAGTTTCAATGAATTCAACATCATTGCCCCACCAGCCCTCTCTCCGCTATGTTACTGTGAAAGGAGACAATTTGGCTCCAAATGACTAATACGATTCTTTTAGAATTAAAAAAAAAAAATAATAAATTCAGTCATATCTGGGGTTATTGAGTCTATATCTGATGTTAACATTATTAATTTGTAATGATCTTCCATGTGGCCTTCATGGGCTGAGATTGTGGTACATGTTAGTACATACTGAGTAAAAAATATTGCCATGAAATGATAGACTGTATTTATAGACAACAGGGCAAAATCCTAGCTTCTATTAAAAAAAAATACTAAAAAAGGAGCATTTACACACTTTTAATGAGTATTGAGCTTGCCAAAATCTCTCAAATTGGTCCAGAGGTTTGGAATGAAGAATTATCATTTCAAGATGAACAATACAAGTTCTGCTGCAATTTCAGTAGCAATCCCCAGACCTGTTTTCTTTATGTCATTAAAACTTTAGAAACATAAACAGTGCTGAATTGCCACTGGTACTGAATAATGTGGCTTTTATTGTTGCCTGGGATCTTCTGTATATTCAAGAAAATAATTTAATACTTATTAATAAATAGAAGGTAACTAAAGATGACTGTGATCTAGTCTGTTGAAAATTTCTCAGTACCCTTAATTTGTTAGTAAATTCAATATATTTTATTTAAGCAGAATCATATATACAGTATATTAACTTTTTTTCCAGGCAATCTTTACTCAGCACAGAAAGGCCAGATGTATGGGAATTGTAAAAAATCAGGATATGCATAAAAACTGTTCAAGTGCATAAAGCAGCCCCATCTGGAAGACATCTAACAGAAATGAAGTTGTACAAAACCATTCCATTGATAATAAAGCTAATTTTTATGGGTCTGACAAGTATGTAATTATGTTCAGTGGTGCTTTTCAGATTTTATCACAGTCAATAAACCGCAGTGGTAATTTCATTCCCATTTGACATATTTACATGGAAACATTTGATTGGAGGAATTAGTAACCCTGAAAGCCTTGATAGATATGTTTTAATGATCTGTGACCTCCGCAGTCCCTCATCTGTTTATTGTTGCAACAGGCGAGAAGTCGTTCCTCTGTGACCTTTGTGGCTTTGCCGGCGGGACACGTCATGCCCTCACCAAGCATCGGCGGCAGCACACAGGTCAGTAAAGCTGTCTTTACTCTTTGCTATATTTTCTCCAGCAAGGGAGTCCCTCTACACTGGGGAGTAACGCAAGTCAAATAGAACGTTACAGCACAAATAAGACATCGGCTCATTGTTTACTTTGCTTTTTCTCGTTTTTGGGAAACCGCTACGCCCAAGATTTGCATCAAATCTGTTAGCTGAGAGCTTGAATAATTGCTTGGGGGTGGGGTGGGGGTATTTTTGGTGCTTTTTTTCTGAAGGAAGTAGGATTGTAAAGACGGGCTTTCTTCTTTAAATGAATGCTAAGTCTACTAATTTTTTTTTTCCAAGGCCCAAATAGATTACCTACTGTGAAGATTTTGCAAGAGTCTGCTAAAATGTCCCTGGGTGAAAATTAGCGACTACATGCAGATTAATCCATTATTTTGGACTGAGACATAGTTGAAAGCTAGTGTTGTTTCAGTTGCCCTTTTGTAATTTTAAGATAGTTTGTAATTAATAGGTGCAACTTTAAGAGCTACCACATGGTTAGCATGTAAAGCAAGATTTCTCTCTCAGAATTAGTAAAGCTTTCCTATCACCTGGTTATAAAAAATTAATATCAGATAAAATGAAATTGGTTCTTAGTTTCAGAAGACCAGAAAAAGTGTAAGTATTAAACATTTATTAATACATTTTACCTTAATTGTGCTTTTTAGTGGTTTCTTCTAAGTATTTGATTATTTGAATAGATTTTGTTTAAACAGACGCAGAAGTGTTGCTCCTTAAGCCACTGTAGTTTTTGTTTTACTGACTAGCATGAGGATAATCTAATATGACCAGGAATTGCTGTGTGAGTTAAGTGACCATTGTCTAATGTACAGTGGAAAGAAATGGCTAACAAATGAGAAGCTGTAGTTGTTACATCATGAATTTTCCATGGACTTTATAAAGGAATCTCAGTGGGAGATTTTATTATGTCCCTGAATAAACTAATCCTGATTCAGGACATAGACCATCTATGTGCGTAATTTCCTGGAGAGCAGCTACTCTCTTTCTTGAGAGCCTGAAGCCATTCTTTACGCCCTGTTTTCAGTTTATTAAAGCAACCATATTATGAGGAGAGTTCCTGCACTTTCAAAAAGGTGGGGTTCTCAGTGCCGATCAGGCAATATCTTGAAATGGATAAGCTCAAAAAAAAAAAAAAATTATATGCAGGGCCAAATTTTGCTTGCAAGTTTAACTAGTAAGTTAGATTTTTCTTCTGATAACAAGGAACATACATTTGCGTGAGGGTACTGCCACAGTCAGTTCCTATTCACTGCAGGAAGTTTGTATCTTTTAGTGTCCAAGAAAAGGCATTTAGTAAATAGAATAATAAGTTCTCTTAGTATTACACTGTCTGAATGATAACAGCAGCAATTGCAACTACTGGAATGGAAGTTTTATGCCTCCGTTGTAGCTAACGGTTTCTATTTTTCTGGAGCTTTGAAGGATTTTCACATGCTGGCTGAAGCTTACCAAATGTGGGCTAAGAATGAAAATGAATCATTGTTATCAATAGGATGGGAACTACTTTTTGTTTTTTATATTGGCCTGTCACATGGCACGCTGGGATCATGCATATGTCTAGGACTTATAATCAGTGCGGCCACACAAATGGTAAACAATCATTTCAGAGTGGAAAGTGGAAGAAATGCATATTCTTGTCTTTACCCTTCCTGTATTTACCTATTACATGAGTGCAGATCTGGTTTCTCAGAAATGTAAGCCCTTATCCTTGGTTTTGTTTTTATATTTTTTGCACCATTAAGCCACAAGCCGACAGAAAAAATATTTTATTTCATGGTTTATGTGCAAAATTAGGCTGAAAATATGGTATGTTCCTGGTGAAAAGCTGTCCAGGTTTTCAATGGCATTTTGCCCTTCTTTTGCCAATATGGTAGAGACTTTTGTGCTACGATCACAGGGATTCACAGGTTATAGATCATGAAGCTTGCATCTAGCAGGCATAACTTTATATTTTATGTCAGGACTGGAGGCTCGTTATTACTTTGCTATTAACTTTATACTATACAGGACAGTATCTCAGAGGCAGAGGGATCTATCTTTTTGGCATTTATCTGCCTCTGTGGCACAAACAATCAGAGATGATTCTTTAGCAGAAAAATTATCTGTAGCTTCTATTTGTTTCAAGGAGAATGACACAATCCACCTTTGCCTGCTTTGTTGCACTTGCATGGGTTCCCTTGTATTTTCGTCCAGTGCACAACTTTATCTCAGTCCTTAGCTGCACGCACTCCTCTTTGAACCTGTTTTTTTTTTCTCCTGTGTCCCCAGTTGGCACAATTTTTCCAGAGCAGAATGCCAAAGCAAATTACAATCAGATTTGAAAGGGATAGGTATCAAAAATAGTCTAAATGGCTTAAATAATTCCCTACTGTAATACAAGCTGTCTAGGGAGCTGACACAGAACATCTTCCAATCCAAGATTTACTTCTATCACCTGTCAGAGACCCTTGATTCAAGGGCAAATGAGCAAATCCTCACATGTAGTTGAGGAGTCTTAACCAGCTTAACAAGCCTCCTCTCGTCCCAGCCTCAAGGCCTGAGGTGTCTTGACACCCCAGAGAAATGTTCAGCTGCTGATAGATATTTGACACAAGAGAGGGCTGGCTGTAGGACCCGCCACTTAGGCTTTTGATGCTCTTGATTCTGGTTATTTCTTACTCTGTTCCTCTCCTTTTAGATGAGGTTATTTTTATGTACCTGGAGAAATACCTTTACCTTGTGAAAGATGTGTTTTCTTTGGAAATATTTCAGGGAGCATAAAGTATAATTTGGTGTCAATAAGGCTGGGACAATCTGGCCCTCGGTCACCTGTGAAGCAAACTGTAGGGACTAGGTTCGTTAATAGTATGTTATCCCTGGAAGATAAGTTTTGGGGTTTCAAATAAAAAGAAATACAGGGATGTTAAACTGAAATAAAAAAACATTAGTATTAAGACTTAAAAAAGGTTTGTACTAATTTATTTGCAAACGTGATGCATTTCCGTACAGATCCTCGATAAAGGCTTTCTCAACTGTAAAGCAGAACTGTGAAGTAGAAAAAAATAATTTGACCTATCAAGAGATCCCTGTTGTTTCACCAGTTGACGTTTTTATTGTGTTAAATATGTTATATCCTTAATGACTGACCTGATCCTGTGAGAAATACACACTTTGAACAGAATAAGCTAAGTCTTCGACTGATTTTGTCCTGGTAAAATGTTTTAGCATTATTTTATGATCTGAATGCATCTTCTTCCAGTCCTATTCTGCAAGAATCAACCTATGAAATTCAGCAAGTCTTTCACTGTGCATGTAAATTTCAGTGGCCCAATCTTCTATTTTGTGAATTGAAGCAATGGCAACTTCAAGAGTGGTCCAGAGTTTGACCAGAATTTTATCACACTGTAAAGAATACTTACATCTCTGTCTTTGTGGAATGCTTTACAATAGACACTTGTGACTGCCTTGGCTGTGAGCAGGGACTGTCTTAAGAAACTTAGGCCACTTGCAATATTAGCTGGTTCTATGTGGTGAACAGGGGGCAGCTTGCAGTGCTGCAAGAACGTAGTTCTGGTGCCTCAACATGACTGGGAGAAAAAAAAAAAATAATCTTTTGAGTCATCCTGAAACAATTTGTTTTGGTTCGTATTTTGTCCCAGTATGAAAATCTGCCTGAAGATAGAAAGATAAATAATGTTGCAAATGTTAGTGTTGGCCGAATTTAGAATTAGTTGAATTCCACAAAGAATTTAAGCTATTATCTAAATTTTATAATAAAAAAGAGCAAATTACCTCTAAATCAGCTACCACAACCATGCACACACTCACAAAAGAAGCATATAATATCACATAATTTAAATATTTTACTTTAATCATAATCGACTAGGAAATTGCATAAGAGAGAAAAAACAAGCAAGAGTAATTATTTCTGGCTTGAAATGAAAACATGAAACCACTTAATTTTAAATTTTAAAATGTCTTCCTTTTATGTTCTTGTTGTTATTGTTCTGCTCTCCTCCTTTGTTTGTCTGCCTTTTGGTATCACTCTAGTTTCCCCTTCTTCTACATGCTTCACAGTAAACTTCCATTTCGTGCTGCAGTAGCTGGCTCAATGCAACAGTGCTGATTAGTCACAGACTGTGTTGTCTTGCATGAAATTCCTATTTTTAATGTTGGTTAGTACTCCCACAAATTGCAAATACCGCATCCTCATCTTCCACACAATGGCAGTCTACATTTGCTCCTCGTGTGTTAGTTGTGGTGGAATCTTTCTGGGGATTGTAGAAGTACATTACAATAGTAGACTGTACACTTACTGCGCACAGCAGTTCTATGACAGTCGCCCTGAACCTATGGAACTGCTTAAGATTGTGTCTTTGTTCAAATATTTTCATGAATTTTTGAAGATGGTAGCTTATATTGTACAGATCACTGTTTGTATGATTGCTTCTGCTCACTCATTTCAATCTCGCGCTTCTCAAGACATTTATAGGTCAATGTAATAAAGAAAGAAAATTTAATAATATATGTGTTTTTATCCAGATGAGTGCCTCACTTTGTGTTTCTATTTCTCATGTGAACTGCTCTTTGACTTTAATGTGTAGTTACATTACTCGGCATTGAATTTAATGTATAATGTAGCCTCTTCCTTTCAACTTCCCCACCACAGCTTAAAAAAATTATAATGTTGAATACCACAGAAAATGTAGCACAGTTAAGAAGACTTACTGCTCTTTTCAGCAAGAGGAGAGGTAAAATTTGAAGATCTGTGTTGTTTTTTCTACCAACTTTTGCAGTAGAGTGTGGAACTTGATTATAGCAAAATTTTCGCCAGAAATCAACAAAAAACCTGGGTACCTTAAAACTTTCTGTCTACCTAAGGGAAATTGTCTAGTGGAACAGTTTTTCTCCCATTTCTGAGCATACGAATGTCAATCATTTTCTGCCAGCAAAGAGAAACCCTATTGCATCTACAGGGTTTCTCATAAGAAAGCAAGAGACCAAGGATGTACCTGTTTTTATATGTCTTATGTGCAAAAAAGTTGACCACACTAAAAGCAAACAGAATTTATTTTAATATACTTCAGGCTTCGTTAGCAAGACTGTAAGTGCCTCTCCAGGGAACAGCCTTAACAAACACTAGAAATAGTTGGAAATAAGAAGAAAAAATCCTGTAACGTGTAAGCAGATGGCTGCGTTTTGTGGTCTACTCATTCCTTAGGTCAAATGAAACATAGGATTCTTTCTGTGCTGCTCAACACATCACATGAAAGACAAATAGGACTAAAAGCAATAGTTTCCTGTTGAGATAACTGGGTTAAGATTTCTGTCATTGTACTAAGATTCTGATTGGTTGCTCAAGACTTGGAAATTGAAGGCATTATTTGATTTTTATTTTTTCCTTCCTTTATGTGAAAGCTGGATCCTCAGTAGGACATTCCTATAAATCCTGTATATAATCTATAGGTAGAAATTGTCTAGTCAGTCATGACTACATATAAAAATTTCACTTTACCATCCACAACTCAACATCTCTCACCAAGATTTATAGGTTTTGTCATTGTGTTATTTCATTTTTTCTTTAAAGAGTACACGTTAAGTACCTAACTGCACAGAGAAATTTATGATTGCAGTAAGGTACGCTCTGTGCCCTAAAAAGCTCATCATCAAAGACAGAAAACTCAAGAGGTAAAATCAGAGAAAAGAGATAGAAGGAAAGAAAAAGAAAACTATAATTTGTGGGGGGAAAAAAACAAACAATCCAAAACCAAACCAAACCACAACAACAAAAGCTGAGATAGATGCAGTGCAGAATTCAGTGCAGAAGTCAGTGCAGAATTTGTAGAGGCAAGAGAAAAAGAAAGCCTTAGTCATGTTAGTTTAAGAAGAGCAGAATGAGTAGTGGTGAGGAGGCTAACTGGTTAGCAGCAGCCTTAATAACTGCTTTTGTATGGGCTGGTGATCTGACACTTTTATCAGTTGCTTTCCCAAACTTTGATTGTTGGAGCTAAAATTTTCCATGTTGAGTGACTTAAACAACTGATGCACTTCAGAAGTTGCTTGCAGTATTGTCAAAAAGGCAAAACCATGTCTTCTTTTGTGATCCTGTGGTTAGGCAACATAGGTTTTTTTAAGTGCCTGTGTTAAAATAAAAAATACTGTCAAGATTGTTTTTTTGATTTGTGTTATTTTAATTTTGTATTAATTTGATCCTTGACCTGGAGTAAGAGAGGATCCTCCTGAAATACTTAGCAGCAGCACATATAGAAATAAGTTCATTGTCTTGAAATGTCTGGGGGCAGGAAGAGGGGAAGAAAGACTGGGACACAAAGATTGATAAAGAGCATTCAGGCCCAAAGATAAGGAAGACAAAAAATACTTAAATGAGTAGGTCTGTGGAAAAGTTAAATAAACAAATGAAAGTACTGCTGCTATAGCTAATATAGTCTTCAAGACACCCCAACCCAAAGAAATACCAGGTCTTCATTTAGATGTTTACAACTGTGCTTATCAACCTGGTTAATTTTCCATAAAAATAAATACTTTTTCCCATATGTGGCTGCTAAGAATTGCAGGCCATGCTAGGCTGTCTTTTTTCCTCCCAGTTTAGTTGCCTTTTGTTGTGTGGTGCTGCTGTGATGTATTTTCTGTCAAGTGAGATTTACACATAGTCCACTTGACAGGAGCAGTTAGCCACAAGGATTTCCTAAGGAGAAACTTCTTGGAGCAGTGGGCAAAGATTATCATTTTTCTTTTGGTCACAATGGAATTTACAAGCCCTCCTGGCTTCCGCAGGCCCTCACTTGTCCGTCAGCCCCGCTGGCCCTGCCCCAGCACAGCAGCAGACCTTTACCTGATCCATCCTCCCTTGAATGGCAAACTAAAAATCTACTTTCAGTTCAGATCTGATTCTTTTTACAAGGGGGCAAGTTGGCAAGGTTCTAATGCATTTTAAATGAAAGCAGTTAAAATAAGTAGGTATGTTATCTAAAATACCTATGGCTTTACTACTTAGGCTTGAAAATGTTGCTATCTTCTTTAATACCAGAAGATAAAATAAATCAGGCACAGGAAATCTTCAGTTCAAGAACAGGTTACGTTGCTAGGGAGTCTATGGCCTCCCAGAGAGCTTAATTGAAGCAGCAGCAGCCAGTACCATTCAAGCTGCTGGGAGAATCAGCTTCTCCAGAGCAGAGAGTCAGTCTCTGACAAGAACACCCCATTTGGGGCAGGAAAGACATACTTTCTAGCAGTCTCAATTTGTCCAGCATAGAGGCTTCCGGATTGTGTCCTGCCCCTTCACCTTTCCTTGTCCCATGAAACAATAAGTGAAAAATAGGAGCTGGTATTCTCTCCAGCAGCTGCTAAAAGCAATTATTCCAACTCTTTATGGACCTTTCAGAAGCTGCTCCGTTGTCCTTCCTTACAGGCTTTTCAGGCCTGAGGACCTTGCATTTCTTCTTCCCTTGGGAGGGAAAAAAACCCAACAGCCTCCAAGAATGAAAAATGTAGATTTCTCTCTCTTCTCAGAATTCTGGCAAAGTCTCTTTGGAAGTCTTGAGTGTTTCATGCTTTAAGGAGGCTTGAAAAATCTGGCTTGGAGGCACAGCTGCTTGGGAGCGCGCTTTTGCTAGTGATGTGTTTTCTTCTGGTGGTGTGTCTCCTGTCAGTCTGAAAAACTGCAAATTGTACCTGCTAGGAGGTTTAGGATTCAATTTTGAAACTGCCTGTTTTAGACCTCTGAACAGTCTACAACATCGGTGTCCATGCCTAGCAGTTTTATTCAGACTTCTTAAGTTAGGGTTGTTGATTCCTTATGTAGTCTTTAGGATAAATACTTCTGAAGGCTTGCTCAGTGCAGTCAAGCTCACCTAAGTTAGTACCTGCCTTCTGTCTTCTGCATATGAAAAGAAACCTGTTTCCTCCCTAGATGGTAATTACATGTGCCTGTAAGCCACACAGATTATTTCTGGAGCAACCAGTTGGAAAAATGGGATGCAGGTGTCTTAGCGAGGTGTCACAGTATGTGTATCTGTCATGAGATTTTGTTGTAGTGTCTTCTGAGGGGTGGACCCCTCTGTTGGAAAGAAAAGTACTCTTTTTGCATAATAATTTATAAGCTAGATATTTTTATCTTTCTTCAATTAGTAGTCCTTTAGAAATTTTTAGTGTAGTTTCATTCAACATTCATTCAACATAGATATACATTATGTACATTCAACAAAGATTGAATTTTAGTTTTCTGAAACTATTACTGTACTACTCTAGGTTTGGTAGCTGGTTTTTTTTGGGGGGAGGGAGTAAGGGGGAAGGTCAGTAACCTTTCAAGTCTTTCTGCTGAAATTATCCCACTGTTCAGAAAAGATTCCACAGGGCAGAAGGATAGGAGGCAAGAGAAGTGGAATGGAGCACTGAGTTCTGGTTCATATTCTCAGTCCTGGTTTATGTGTACTATTTAAAGGATAAGATGAAAAATCCAGGACCAGAGACAAAAAACAAAGAGACTTTCCTCACGGAGATGTTTCTTTCTAAGCAGGCACTGAATACAAGCTTCAGGCTGATTTTTCACCTTCTGTCTCCAATAGTGTTGCTTTCAGGGCTGTGCATGGGCCCAACTTCAACAGAAGGTGTAGGGTGAGAAGAATGCCTGTCACACCTGATGAAGATATTTTCGTGAAATAAGGCCTAGTAACGTGGTTACTGTCTTTCAGTGCACTTCTTTGTCCTCCATTTTGCTTCTGTGTAACACCACATGGGAAGTCAGCTGCCTACTGATGTGTATATGCCATTGCGAGAATACTATTTTGCAATTAATACACTGTATTTTGTATTTGTGGTTGTTATATATATATATATGGACTAAAATCTGTCTCACGAGATTTGCCAGAAATTGACCTGTCTTCCTTTTCTGTTGATGAAAACTGATAATGCATATCTTCTCTTGTCACCTTCTAGGAGAGAAACCATTCAAATGTGATGAGTGTAACTTTGCTTCCACAACACAATCGCATCTGACACGACATAAGCGTGTCCATACTGGAGAAAAGCCTTACAGATGTCCCTGGTGTGACTACAGGTAATGAGTCATTAACTAAAGCATGATGAGAGAAGGGTTAAGGTGATCAGATGAGGTTCATTTGAAGTCACCAATAAAAATATATTGCCATTAAAACACCATCAGGGCAGCAGTAATTGCATATTAAATTAGGAGCTAAATTTAAAAACTTAGTCTTCAGTATTTAGGTATTACTTTATAAAGAAAAACAAATGATGGGAAACCTTTTAGTGGTAACACTGCAGTGCTAATGTTGAGTGTTTGTTTCACAGCTGCTCTAGTGTCTGTTAGAATTCTCCATGGTGAGGCTGCTTATCTGCATCGCCTTTTCAAATCAGTTGCAGTGTTGAAATTTTTCTCGGTTGAGTTGCAGCCATTTCACCAAGAAAGGAGAAGTCCCCTAAAAGGCTTAGCAGCCTAAATACTCACCAGACACTTATTAGAACGGGAAGCAACTGGAGGCGGTTACGGTGCTGCAGAGTCTTGTTTTTCTGGTCCAGTTTTCCTTCTCCTTGCCAGCCCCGTTGTTTGGGTGAGAGTTGGCTGTAGGGTGATTGCATGGAAAGTCTCTCATGTTCCACCATTAAAACCCATCCTGTCAGGACAGTATATTAAGTTATCAAAAATCATATGAGTGGACAGTTAAGATTACTTGTGGTGCTCATCCCATGTGTCTTGTTCATTGTAGACTGCTTATTAAATGATCTCATATTGCTTCTTAAATGATTCTTTATTCTTCTTAAACACGACTCTACAGTCTTGAAAACTTTTAATACCTTGCAGTGAAGTGTACTATAAAGGAATTCATAGAATTTATTCATGAGCAATTTGCCAGAGTTGACGTCCAAAAAGTTTTTTTAAAAATCAGTATTATATTTGATAAATGGCATGATTATGTAATTAAATGCATGTGCTGTGATGCATGCATGCAAGAGGAGAAAGTTAAACATTTGATTAGACCACTACAGCATTTTTTATTTTCTTTTAATGGTGAGCATACAACTGTAATGTTCTTTTAGTATAAGTTTTAATGTAGTTTCCTAAAACAAGATTATATAACAAAGGCTAGCCACTCTCATAATACCTGGTTTCACGCTATTTATGAGCTGCTTTAAAGAAAGATCCTGTACAGAAGCCTTCTGCAGTGATCATGCAGTTTCTGTACAGAAGTTTTTGTTGCATTGGTTTTTGCATGTGGAGAAAATGTTCTGTGAACTCTTCTATATGGAGCACCCATTAAATTCCTGCCTAGAACTGCAGAGAACTGAATTTGATAACCTCAGGGGGGAGGCTTCTGTTTCTGGGCTGCTACCTTAAGATTCCCTCTGCTTTTTTCTCTTTTTTTTTTTTTTTTTTTTTTTTAAGTAGAAGTGTTGAAGTGTTTCTGTCATCTAAGAAAGGGAGGACGTTTTGTGTTTGTCAGAGTGCTTGGGTTGAAAGGTCTGTGTTGAGTGAAAAGAGAGAGTATAAGCAATAGTGCGACATGACATGCTGCAATAAAGGTAAAAGGAGTGCTATCTTTGCTGCGTGTTTGAGGAGGCTTAATCTTGGGGTCATACATTGTAATGAACCATCCGATTGGAAGGAATAGTCTTATTACAGAACTACGTAATGAGCTGTGGATTACGGTGGGTTGGAGCTCCTGGCTTGAAGACCCTAAAGACTGGGAGCTTTGTAGATGTGAATCAGTTTGGAGTTTGTTAGACACTTGCAATCAGCGGGTGCAATTCCCTCACTTGGTATGACAAAATGCATGACTTCAATGCTCTTTTTAGTGAAAGATGAGAGATCATTTTTCTTTGGATGGACAGTTTACTGTTTCAGATAGAAATGACAAGTTTTTTACTACTATTTTATTATATTGGGGGTTATTAGAGAAGAGGCATGGATAATTTATTTTATCAGGGTTAACAAGAAATCTCTGAGCATCCCTTGCCTCTATATTATTGAAAAATAAACCTTTCATGGTAATAGGACATTAGTTTTCAACCCTTGCAGGCCAATTTTGACCTAATCTTTGGAAGCTGATCTCCACAAATACCAGCTGATGAAGCTTTGATTCTGCAGGAAATTTGTTCTGAGCTCAGCTGAAAAACATCTGGCAGAGATGCAGGAATCAGAGCTGTGCTGCTGCTGCAAGTGCATAGAGGCAGTGAGGCACTCTGTGTAGCTGCAGAGGAGCCAGCAGAGGGGCTGCTGTATTTATTAGCCCAGCACTCCTGCTTGTGCCTGCCAGTTTCCAAAGTCCTGGGATATTAGCCAGCCGTGTTGGCAAGTATAATTTTTGCTCTCTATCTACCTCTCTCATTTTTTTTTCTCTTTTATTTTTGTTTTAAAATATAATTTTAAGGGAAACACATTCCTCCTTGTCAACTCACCCAGTATCTCATTTCATGGAAAGGTATTAGCAACTCTGTAAATGATGTCCTTGATATCAGGTGCCAGTAGATAGTATGTACTCTTGCATGTGTCACCTACAGAAATCAAGATTTTAAAATCTACTGACCTAGTGAGAAAATTCACCCCTATGTCTAGTGGTCGAGTTCTCGCTGTGGTGCTTTCATCTCAGCCCATGCACTGTAAGTTCACCCAGACTATTTCAGATGTTGCTGTTTAGTGTTGCTTGGCAACTGCAGACTCTTTAATGACCTTTGTAGTTTCAGCGAGGTGAATATTACTCATTTTGTGTACGGATATGAAGTATTGTTAGTGCTACTGCAAAGTCTCCTTTCACTGATAGGTGAAGTGATATCTATATTCTATAAAGTAGCTTGAGACACTTGAATTAAAGGAGTGTCTAAATAATTATACCTGCTCCACTCATCAGTGCTCAGAGGGTTCTTAGAGATTCCTGAATTCAAGCTTTTCAGTTCCTTGGGAGGAAATTATGAAAAATCATCCTGCAAAAACTTTTGCCAGTCTAGCAAGTAAAAGGTTAGATAACCCTTGCTAGAAGTGCAGAAACAAAAGCTATTAAAAGAAACTAATCTGAATTTAGGAACTGTTATGAAAATCTAGATCACCTGTGACTGGACAGGCCCCCAGAAATCTATTTTTTATTTTATTTTTTTCTTAGCGGCAAAAAATGAAGTGAAATAGGCTGTAAGATACCATGGGAAACATTGATTTTGGCTACATGGAACAGAAAAGGGAATTTATTCCCTGTATAACCCACAGCATGGGAAATTCTTTTCTTAACTAGGAAAAGACAAGAAAGGATATGGTTTTCTGAAGTGAATGATAAACTAACCTAGAATTATATATTCTCAATAGTACATATATTCCCAAAAAGAAAATGGGAGATTTTGTTAATTTTATTTTACCAAGACGCTTTTATAATCTATGTTTATGGTTGCACTTAAATATTCTTGCAAAAATGTTACCTTCCATCTCTACTTTTTGTACTGTGACTGCTTGATATTTGTCTAAATCCTTAGTATATTGGTAGCAAAGAAATTAACATCTACTTTTCTATATAGCAATATGTAACTTCTAGTGACTATTATAATTTGAAATTATATTTTCAATCTAGTTTGTAAAATACTCCTTTTGAAGGAAGAAAAATATAATATATAGTCATAAATATAAAAATTTGCTCGTTAAATGTTTTGGTTATATTTTTCCACATTTAGGTTTTCCCTATTTAGATAAAAATATGCACAATTTTCCTTTGCATTTACTTTTCAAATCACACAGCGTGTCTCTCCATTCTTAAGTCAGTGTGCTTTGTCACACAAAAATATTCATTCACTCCTAATTAATGTTCAGCTTAATTTTATAATACAGAATTGGTCTCATAGGGGCCTACACCACCATTACATATGCAATGCTTATTTTATATTTCGTAGTCATTTAAAAAAGATTTATGGCTAAACTTTTCAGATTACACGATCCTAGTTATACTGACAACAGTACTGTCTGCATTTGGTAATGGGCACAGTAAGTAGCAAAGAGCCATAAAACCTCCTGAAACTGAACAAAGTCTGTGAACTTCACCTGATTTCTGAATCTGTTGGTTGTATCGTCTCTCGCCAGACTTTCTAAACCTGCAACACATTTAGGCACCTGAATTTAACCTGATTTCAGAAATGCTAAACTCCCATAAGTCTGATGATGTCAATGAAAGATGCAGATATACAGCATTTTCAAAAACTAAACTGGTTTTGTGCGTGTCTAAAGTAAAGAATTAGGACTCTCATTTTAGTCATATGTTAGGCTTTAAATTCAACTCCCATCGGTACTGACTTTCCATGTAACTATCAAATCTTCTCAGGCAAGTAATAATTTATGTTCGTGGTGTGTGTGAGGGGGATGTTTCAGCACGAAATGGATCTGGATTGCGTTGTTTTGCGTTGGGGAGGGGCAAAAGACAGAGGCCTGGTTTTCTCGCACAGTGAAATTTGTCGGAGTTCAGGGCTCAGGAGGAGCACTGGCAGAGTTTCGTGACACAGAAACAGTACTGCTACAACTTTGACCATGAGAGTGTGGGACAGGTATAATGTTAATGGACCTCGTGCCATCCCTGTGCTGTAATTAAACAAAATCACTCTAATTTCACTGGGATTCCACTGTCCAGTTAATTTTGCATTGAGTACCCATGGCAGTGAGGGGAAGGAGGGGATGGAGGGCAACGTCCAGGGGATTGGTGATGTTCCACAGCCATAGATAAAAGGCTTTAGAAGCTGTATGAAACAAACAGCTAGGCCAGCAAAACAGCATTAGTTCCATAAATGTACCTTTCTGTAAAGTATATTATGACTTGTGAAGGATGTCTTACAAGACTGAGAATAAATAGCATACATTTTTAATATAATTATGTAAACTAAAATAAATATTTTACATTTATTATGCATAATAAAATAATTAGACAACATTCTCTAAGGGATTATGGCATCTGAAATTCCAACTGCAGAAGGATTCATTGCATATTTTCAGCAGCAACGGCAGCATGACTTAGGGGGAGTGACTCCACAGGGGCTACTTTTCTTTTTCTGGACAGCATCCCTAGGGAGGTCCTATTTCCCTCTGACTTATAGTATCTTTCCATAGGTTGTAAAGACCAGTTTATAATACACTCCAGGATTTGCACCTAAGTCATAAGAATGTGCAAAGTAAGTGGTTTCTCTGGGTTTATTTTGGTGAATTTAATAACTTTTAGTTGTCTTGGTACAATTGCATCAGCTGTGCACTATTCCCTAGTTATATCAAGGATAACTAGGGACTTTAAATGCTGAGGTAACAATATGTACTTATTCATAGCAAAACGGAGAGGCTGTTATGGCAAACTTCTGCATAAAATGATGAAACAGTGTATTTACCGTTAAAACGTTAACATTAATATGCTCTTTGTAACCAGTGAAATTTAATATGCATGTATAGGAAATAACTAGGTTATACAACTGTATGGAACATTAGGCTGATGAGGACTCCAAGTGGCATCCACCACTGCACAATGGAAAAACACTTTTTTATATAAATCACAAAGGCAGAATTAGGCAAAAAAAGTTGCATATAGTTTCTGCTAATAAGAAATTGCTAAGGACAATAATGCATGCGTGTGGTAGAGCAAACTGGGCCTTCAGGAAGCTCTTAAGCTTCTGTTGTGATCAGCAGCAGGAGTTGAGGATATCCAGGGCCTTGTGCTAGCAGAGTTATAAACAAATGAAGATAGAAGTTTAGAGAGAAATTCTGCCAGTGCATGGGCATAGTTCCCAGATGCAAACTCCTCAGAATATTATTCAGCCTTCAGTTTTTGATAAACATTCAGATAAAATACCTGGTACTATTTCTATTAATCTGGAGTAAAATATGCTGTAGCATTTAAGTCTATAAAAGAAAAATAACCTGAAATAAAATTGAGGTAACCACAAAACCACTTTAATCATGTTCTAGTGAATACATGGCATACAAACAATGGTTAGTATTATTCCATTTGTGATGTTTCTGTTGCTTAATAAAACTTCTTATATTCACCTAAGTTATAACAAATAGTTCATATGGTAAACTCAGAATAAATATATGCAATGTGATAGTCCAAAATAGAGATCAGACATCATGTTAACCAAGAGACGTGACTTCAGATGTGGTTCCTAACGTTCAGAAACTTGTAGAACCTGAGAGCACACAAATAATGATATGGCCCTCACTGGGAGATGTGTCTGCTGTCTGCACTGACCGAGAAATCCTGTCTCTGCAAATTTGAAGAATCATGTTGGTGGCAGCGTACAAAAGAATTTAAACTCCCTCTCTGGCATCTCTCCCTGTCCTCCCTACCAGATGCCAGTGTCACTGCATGGAGTGCTTAAGAGAACGTATGCTTATTAGAAAACACTAATTGTTTCTTTAAAAAAAGACATATATGTACATGCACACACAAATATATTGGTGTATATAGACTTGATGACTGTGGTCCACAATGAAATTGCCCTGTTAAGAGGCTTTTGCACAGCATGCAATAGTATAGTCACTTTGCAAAGTCCTTTGCTTTCTGTATTTTTAATTAATAACATAGTAAATGCACTCTACTTGGTAGAAGGGTAATACAGATTTTTATTTATTTTAATGAATAATACTTAACTGCTTAAGATATGGAAGCCCATGAATAATTCCATGAGCATTGGTAACTCAAGCTTCTTTTGTTGTTTTTTTTTAATTATTTCTATTTATTTATTTATTCATTTGTGTTTTCCAGTTTTTTTCCTGTGGCCACTTTAAGTAAGAGGAATTAAAAATTGCCTTTTTAATTCAATGAATTTGTGATTCTCATGCTAACACTGAACCATCAGACTTGAGGCTTTAAGGATCTGCCCAGGTATCTTTAGACCAGTGATGCAATTGCAAGCATTGATAATACTATTCTAGCTTCATTTTGGATTGAGTCCTTCAAAGAACAACTTTCAAGTGATGTATTTAAGCCTAAATGACATGTGAAGTTACTCAGGGGTGACCACAGAGTTTAATGTTTCCGAGGCATGCAGCCATTTTGATATCAATGTAAAAATTCCTCTATAGTTTTATCTTCTGGCAGCTTCTCTCTGTTGCAGCCTGTTGTGATCATAGCTCAGCACTCTATCAGTTTGCTCACACTTTAAGTTCTGCAAAAATGTTCCCAGGTTCCTGATTTCTTTCAGTTAGATACTGTCTCCCCCTTGCTGTTCAATTTGGGCTTTGTCCCTAAACTTTTTTTATGCAGCCTCTTCCCCACTGTACTGATGCTCTTTTATTTTTATTTTTTTTTTTTGAATCAGACTTAACACACTTAACACTTAAGTGAACACAACCTAAAATCTGAAGTATTTAGTGTTTAGGAAATATGCATAAGACCACTTCATGCAATGGGCAGATTAATGTAACTAATGTCTTCTGTTATCACATTTTATCTTTTCCCTGTCCTCACACGCCTTTCTTGTTCCCTATCACATGCAGTCATCGCTGTCTTATCTATTCCTCTTTCTTAAAGAGCATAAATATGTTATAATAAATATACCTATGTTTATATTTAATGTATAGTTAATTAATGTTTATAAATCTGGAACGCCAGCGTATATTTCAAACTAAAATAATCTTAAGTAGGTTGTATTTTGATAGTAAATAAAATTTTAGTACTAACCTCAAGATGAATGGCAAGGCTATGGTCTTAATATAGCTTTTAGTAACAAAAAAGACTTGTAATTTCCTGTTCTTACAGTGCTTCTGATAAAAATGCACAGTGAAGATCTTTTATGTCTGCAAATAAACTTTCATTTGTTGGAATAATTTGATCTAAAAATAATCATTGGCATCAGAGCTTAATTAATGTGACTCTTTTAGGTAAAAAGTAGTTTTAAAAAAGGCTGCTAAAGCAATTACATATATTTTTTTTGCTCTTGCCTGTTAATACAGAATGAAAAATAAACATGTTTGTTTCTTTTACCATTCTTTAATCCCCAATCCAGTCATTATAAAATGGCCAAAGCTATTTTTTGGGATGGTCAAATCTACAAGAAATTCTTATTGCTAGTTACATGGCTAACTACCTGGCTGGTAGTTAGCAATCTGAAAATATTTTGGTAGGCCTTAAGATGAAATTAATAGACATTAGCCTGTTTTGTTATGTATGGTTTATACTCCAGGCAATATGGCTACTACCATATAAAAAAGTTCCTGTATTAATGCTGTCTTTGTGACAATCTTCCCTCTTCTTCCTTCATATGTGACATACAAAACAGGTTAAAATGGTGGGAAGTGACAGAAAGCAAATTCAGTTCAGAAGCAGTTCCAGAAGGTTCTGTAGCCTAGTGGAAGGTGGAGAAAGGGAAAGGGTTTTTTTTTCCCCTTTAAAGGCTGATGAAAATGAAAGAATTGTTGAAGAGAAAGAAAAGGGAGGAAGGAAAGAAGAGGAAAAACCTGAGCTTTTCTGTTTGAGAAAAACTTGCTACTTAGATACTTCTAATGCATTTGAATTGGTGAGCAATTTTCCAAATAAATACAGCTTTGTTAGAAACTCCTGATTTATTGAATCTAAATAAAATCGCATGCTTGTTCCAGCAGAGTTGCCCTTGTCTCTGTGACAGCTTCTGCCCAAACTCCCCTGGAGCAATATGTTGGGTCACTTTGGGAGCGCAGGTAAAGGGAAACAGTGGGAGGAGGGAAAGCCTCTGCCTCCATCACAAGGCTCCCTGCTTTAAAAGTGGAAGTCGCCAGGTCTGTACCTTTGCAGTGTGGCTGGAGGGTGTTTTCCAGGGGCCACAATTCAATATGGTGGGACTAAGGCTCTGTGGCAGAGTTGGCACCTGGGGTTTGGGAGACTGGTGCTTCTGGCCATCCTCTCCCTAATGTGGTGGAGAGCCCCTACAGACTTAAAACGCATCTCTGAGATCTTCAGCTCTCTCAGACAATCTGCTTTGGAGACAGAGGCATCAGAGATTTGGGATGTTGCTTCACAACCCATGGGTTCAAAGCTGCTGCTTAGATTTGGCCAGTAAAAGCCTTGGCAGGAACAAGGCGAGCTTGTGTCAAGGTTTGCGTGTGCCTCACAGCTCTCCATACCGTCGGTCGCCTTCTCTTTCCTGAGCTGCTGGGAGAAGATGGTGTATTCCCCGTAGGAAAATGTGGCGCAGGGAGGACAGGTCATTTGGCATACAACAGCTCACCTTCCCTGAAACCACTTTGCAGACTGTTGTATGATGCTCTACTTCATCCTCATACGTCATGGATCAGGGGTGTATTTCACTTGAGGCTTTACTTACAAAGGGACAGTCTGGAGAGGAGCCTATTGTCCAAGTAACTTACTAAGTTGCGTGTTACAACTATTTTGTCCCTGATTGGGATGGTCTTTGTAGTTTTGCTAGGCCTGTTTGTGTAGGTCTGAATAGCAGGTGTAGATCTTGCTGAGACTTCTTTATAAAAGCCAGGCCGTAAAGCCCTCAGTTTTGTTATTGCAAGTGATGGAGTGCTGCTCTCATCTTATCATTGTTTGTTTGTGTTTTGGTTTTTTTTGAAAATCACTTAAAAAAAATCTTCAAGATGTTTACATGTGCTAGGTGGTGGTAAGTTAGCATTTTAGTTTCTAGTTTTCTTTCTGTCTATTAAAAAGGGTAAAAGTGGTGGTAGTAGCATTCATTGAATTTGCTTATTATATTAGGTTTGTTTGTTTAGCTTTTGTCTTTAACCTGTTGCATACTACATGTACCTGAATTTCAACATTTCTATTGAAATTTTGCATGCACAGTCTATAGGACAAATGATACTGAAAATCATTTTGAAGTTGTATAAGACTTTTTATTATCAAAATGAATCCTTCAGTTCTGGTGTTTTTTCGTTCATTCATACATCTGTTTGTTAACCAGCTATTGGTAAAATACACAGAACCAATTCCATTGGCAAAATTTGGAGATACCTGCTATGGGTATTTTAACATATAAAAAGCCATTAGTAATTTGTTCTCTTCTCAGCAGAGAGATGTGTCTTTAGTTCAAAAAGGCAATTTTTATAAATCAGTTGACGAGGATTGATTTTTAGCCTGATGACCCTAACTTATTCTGAGACTTGCACTAGCCCATCTATCCATCTTCTCTCAGTTTCTTTAATAACTTTTTAAGCTGTTGGCCAGTTTCAGTCAAAACTGACACCCTGTAGTAGCTGCTGAGATACTTTAAGCTCCTACATGTTTCCTGAAAGAGGTGAGGAACAGGCAGGGAAAATTCATCTCTCATGCATTCTTCTGTCTTAAAACCAGCCAGTGTATTGTTCCAGGCTTGCCACCCAGCACAGCTGGTTTTCCTTGCTTGATGGGAGTATCTTGAAGCACGTGTTGGGGACCTGCTGTTACTGCATTGGGAGATTCAGTGAACAGGAAGGAAACGATGCTTAAGTTGGTACAGAGCTCGTGTATCAATATTTTTGGGTCCCAAATTAACTTTTTGTTGCAAGTTGTTAGGACAGGTAATTTTAAAAATTAAAACTTGAAAGGTATTTTTAAGGATAAAGAGAACATGCCTGGTATGCGTATTTTTCTTTAGAATAGAGATTTGTACCCCTGAGACTGAGAGCACTGACATTTCTTATTCAGTCATCAAATAAGAAGAGCTTCCCATTATATGGAGAGATTTTGCCACAAGTGCTTTCTTCGGCATTTCTTCTGTTCTCTTTAGATCATTTACTGATGAACTGTGACATAATGCATGGTCTAGGTAGATGTATTTACATGAGGAAAAGAAGCAAAGTTTGACCAAATACTAAGTTCTTTGTACATGTTTTTAGTTATACTAAGCACCCACAAGCTCTCATCTCACATGGGGTCCAGGGGTTCTGTACCTATTTGGAATTCAGCCTCTTCATTCAGGTAACTAAATGTGACTTTCATCACATTTTAATTTGAATTTTAATTACTCAGCCTTTAAGATTTTGATCAGCACTAATAAATTATAGCACATTCATCTTATACGGTATTTAGTTGATTGATTTTTGTATGCTAAATGTAGTCATTTTAAGGAGCAATAAAAATACTTTCAAGTAGGAGAAAGCTTTCAAAGATAAAGGGATTTGTACCAGATTTGTTGAAGTCTGCATCAGACCAGAGAGCAAAGACCTAAATCTGAGCCTTTGCGAGGGTAAAGCAGGTGGCTACTATCCATTCTGTTAAAATAAATGCAGCAACATCAAGTCAGACAAGCAGCCCAATTAATGAATGCAGCTTTTGGGAACTGCTGTGTGTTGCCTGGTGGTGGTGCAAGAGGTGAGAGATGAGTACACAGCATTGGGAGATGCTAGCTCTGTTAGTGCTCTAGGTTGCAGAAGTGTATTTTGAAAGGCAAATATAGCATTTGTTTGTTCTAGCTGAGTTCTTGTCCACCTGCATCTGTTTGTGGCTTCCTTCTTTATATTTGGATCTCTCCTCTCAGAACAGTATAATATAACATCAAGAGAATCCTTATTTTCTTTTCCTGCTCTGAAGTGCCCATTTTTAGTTTCAGTTCACCAGCAGCATGGCAGGAGCACTGTAACAGAAAGGATGATAACGAAGCCCCTCTCCATCTAAGCATCTCCGCTCCATAGCTCAGCTGGGAGTCAGCTCTCACTGGCTGGATAGTGCCTACTGTCATGGGGTTGATGCTATAAAACAAAAATAAAGACAGGGATTAAAGTCTTGGCCCCACTGAAGTTAATCATATCACCTCCATGTGCTCAGTGAAGCCACGATTCTCTGTCTGTCATGAAGTACTTGCTTCTTAAGAGAGAAATGGAAATGGCAACACCTTTCATAGGACTTTGTATCCTCAACTGTAAAAAAGTTAACTAGACAAGTTGATTGTGGGATCAAGTAGCCAGGTCCTTCTAGTTGCTGCTCAACTTTGCAGAGAGGATACTGATCCTCTAAATCATGCCCAAAACCATCTAAATCCAAAAGCAGCTACTCCTTTAGGTGTTTCTATTTTTCCCTTCCCTCTCTGCTGAGTTTGCAAGTTCTTGCACAACTAAGTGAAATCTGAGGCATGCTCAGAAGTCTCTGTCCCAGGGAGATGGGTATCTCCGCCTCAAGACTTCTGGCACACCTTTTAGGTGAACAGGCTCCTATTCCTGTATTCTTGGGTACGTGTTAGAGGCCTGAAAATTAGAGAAGCTGGGATTCATTTAATTAATAATGATAGTGCTGCCCGCAGCCTGATTCTAGTTATTGTTTAGGATATTCAGCTGAGAGGGCACAGAACACGGGCTTGGGTGCCTGTTACTTGGATTTTGTATGAAAGTTATATGGGGAAACATAACTGAAAACAGAAGAACAATTTGGAAAACGGGTTAGATCTGCTTTTGGCTCCTGGTGGTTCTTCACTGTCCATTGGAAGAGTTTAAAGAGGAAGGGTATATGCAGGATATTTCATACCAACTAATATATTTTCCTGGGACACAGGAGAAGTGGATTCAGCCCTCCTCAAGGTAAGGGCAGCCCAAAACTCAGGAGTTCTAATTCCTAGAATAATGCCTTAATTTCTAGAGAGTGAGCGACACCAGTGTTTCCTTTTCCTGAGCAGATGGGTACTCCTGATGTTTCATAATGGCTACCTACACTTTCTTTAGAAAAAGTAGACATCTAATTTAAGCAAATCTTGAGACCTGCATTAGTTCTTTCTTATCTCTATTAATTGTATTGGGACTTCAAGTGGCTAAGGAGAAGAGACTAGGTTGCCTTCTAGTATTGCTGTGCCCAACAGTGCACCTAAACAAGACAGAAGCTTATTTCTACCCTGTTTTACTGATACCCTGTCTCCTAAAACTATCGCTACTCTTTTTGCCTATTTTCCAATTCTCATACCCTTTCCATTGTTTAGATCACAATTTTTCTGAGGCCAAGACTGATTCTTCTGTTGTTCCTCCATGCAGTGAGTGGCGTAACATCATTCTGTCATGCTACCCTCTAAAGGCATTATGCTGTGCAGTGGGAACATACCAGCTTTCTTGGAGCCAGTTTTTGCATCGTAAACACTGGATTGCATTTCACCATAGGAGTAAAGGAAAGCCTGTACCCTTATGGTGAAACCCCTATTGTTGCCAAGACTGTGATACTGTTTAATGGCTAAAACCTCAAAGAACATTAAACAGCTGGGAGCCTGCATTGAGTTGAAGTGCAATGTCAGTGCCTAATTCCCATAGTCTCCTTAGAAAATCTCATCTCTCATTTCTAGAACTAGTAATCCAATACCTTTCATGAGAACTAAATGCGTATAAATAGAATTTTTCAAATGCATGTGCAGTCAGTGTTAAGTATCATCAGGATCAGCCTTTGCTGTTTTAGTCTGGTTTTCTTTTTAAACCTGACCTTCAAATATGTGCCTCTCTAAATGCATTTTTGAGTGCATTTTTTGTTTTGTTTTGTTTTTTTTCTGAGATCATGTCATTGTTATATATCTGAAGAAAGGGTAGTACTGAAAGCAATGCATCTTGGGATGCAAGTGGAACTATTTAGACTCTTTTCTTTAAAGCGTAGCTTCTTGATCTATAACCATCCAGTATTTAGAAAGAAACAATATCAGGATATTATGAGCTATGTTCTTCTGCTGTTCTGTAAACTCTTGAAAATAGCCCTGGAACATATGGACTACTTCCATCCCAGCAGCAAAAGAAATCTTTATACACCTGATAACAAAAAGGAAAAAAATACATATATATGTAGTTTTCTTCCTAAATTTCTAGTATTTACAAAATTTATGTTTACTTTTTTGGAAAATGCTTGGGTTATTTATAATAGTTACACAGTAAAGTCTTGTGGCCTTTAAAGAGGTATGTGGATTAATGACTTCTCAAAGAATTGTTTTACAAGAATACTGTGGTATTTTTAGAATGAGTGCTTAGTTAAAGTAGTCACTAAGGGCATGTTATTCACATAGGCATCTTCTATAAGAAACCTATGTATTTTTTATTATCTATGCATTCTGACTTGATTCAGTAACGTACCTTTGTATACGTATATATAACATTAAGCCTATGAATAGGTCCAGTTGTTCTAAAGTTAGTTGTGTTCCATAGAATAACGTACGGAATTACCTCTTTAAGGACTGTATTACTATGATGCAAAATAGATTCAAAGGAATCATTTGGCTTTATGTAAAAGGTGTGGAGTGCAGGGGGTTATTTTGGTGGTGGTTTTTTTTTTTTTTTTAGTTTAAGAGTGGAATATATGTTTTCTTTAGCTGTAAAAGCACAATCAAGGCAACATGATAAGTGAGTCAGTGTTGTAAAAGTAAAACTAATTTTGCCTTCACTCACATGAGCTATAGAAGGAGGAAGCTTTATTGTCCCTGGGAAGGTGATAAGGCAGAGTAATTGTATATTATACTGTCCTGGAACATCTGCCTGAAGACTGTTGGAGCAATTCATCTATCATGGACGATACAGCATGTTTTGTCTTTCTGCTTTAACCCATCCCCACTGCTGGCCTGCACGAAGGTTTTGATAGGGACTGTGCCTGGGCTGGGGCTCACATTAATCAGTCCCCTTGTTCAACACTCCAGCTGACATAATTACAACCTGCGCACAGCAGTTATTCAAGTCGAGTCCTTGTCACTCGTGGTGCGAAACTACACAGCTCAGATCCCGAAGGAGATTGCCTTATCACACAGAACAAGGGCTCACAGGAGTTGAAGAGAATAGAAATGGGAAAATGTCTTCCGGGAGTACTATATATTCCTTTAAAATAAGACATTTGAGAGACTTACAAGGGACAAAGAGAAGCATTGTGCAAGGTCTGAAATGAACAGGTTATTATTTTTAAAAGGATTACACAGGCCATTTTTGTGAAATGGACATGGATTATTAAATAAATTCAGTGGTCTCTCTCTCTCTTATCATTCAGTGACTCTGCCCTATTAGTTTTCTTCAGAAGTGATAAAATAGTTTTTGACTTGTATAAGCTTTAAGTATCTCTCAGTAGAAATCGTCAGAACACAACTAATAAAAGTGCACATATTATACCAGTAAAATTGGCACACACATAAGGGAAGATCCACAAGGATCAGAGTTAAGGGTGAAGGAAGAAGCGTGCAAAAGGGCTTTCAAAGATGAGCAAGTTCATTAGTTTCTGCTGTAGTGTGATACAGGAATGTGAAAGATGAAGCCAAAGAACAAGTTTCATATTTTACCTTTTTTGCCTCTTTCCATGTTAACCCTCTGTGGGAAAAAAAGGCAAGTCCATAATACCATCTATACTAAATGAAAAAAGTTTATTTTCATGCAATATGATGGGGTTTAATTTTATCTTTGTACTTTTTTTCTTTAAGACAGAACCTTTGCATACATGCTCATGGGATAACTTATTTGGCGTTGGTCTATAAAATTCCTCGATATGACAGAATTTCATTGGCATTCAGAAAGCTTTTCCTTGGTGCTTAAATTTTTTTTCTTCTTGGGTACTAGATCAGCTTTTTGAAGCAATACCATTCAGGCATTTCCTATTCTTCTCAATCAATAGTTTACAGTGTTGCCCTGATTTCTCATCTAGTTAAAATACTGTGTCTAATATTTAGAGGTAATTGTGTATAGTTGAAAGAACAGCAATAATTTATCTGTTCTGGGTGGCCCAGTGCTAAGCTAATACTTTTACAAGGTGGCTTTTCTGAGACTTTGAATAGTCTGCAGTAGAAGTGCTAGAAACTTATACATTTTACCCTGCATATATGCACTAGGTATGCTAGGTAAGTCAGGTACGTAGTTCAGTGCTTTCATTCAACAGTATTCCATTTCAGTATCTTTTGGCGAAGTACACATCACATTGAACTTGATGTGTAGGTCTACTATGAAAACCTGGCTACAAGAAAACTGCAATTTCTTACTGAGCAGCAGGGCGTCCTTGTAGGCAAAGGTACTCTTGTCGGAACAAAAATTAAGTTCTGCTTGCTCCCTACTCTTAAAACCAGTTTTCCTGGGGTGAATGATGACTGTGAAGTAAGCTCAAAGTACAGAGCCAAATGCTGCATTTACTTATATTTGTGCAGACAATGGCATTATGAGAACATAATCTGAAGAGAATGATGTTTCTCCGATATATACTTTCAAGGCAGATTTTAGATCAAATAATCAATCATACCTCCAACTAAAGAACCAAATGTGACTTTCAGAACCTAGGATAGTTTTGCAGTATTGACAGCCAGGAAGAATATATTTTAATTTGCAGACTGAACAAATTTCCATGACATCATGGAAAGACAATAAATGTCTGACCTCACAATGACATTTTTCAGACTTAAACTGTACTTCTTGTAGACTTTGAGCCCGGAAAAAGCCTTAAGCTCAGCTGGCCTGACCTTCTACATAAAACAAACTGTTTTTTTTTTTTTCCAATTTGCTCTGTACTGAGCCTCTTGCGTTTGACTCAATTTTATCATCTAGAAAGACATTCAGGTTTGATCTGAAAACATCCAAAGTTGGAGAACCCATTCCTCTTGTGTGAAAGGTTAATTGCTGTAAGTGTTGAAGAAATTGTGCTTTTTTTCTTATTTGAATTTGACTGCAACTTGTAGTTATTGGGTTTGGTTTTGTTACAGGTTTTCTCTAAGTTAAGGTGTCCCTTAATCACAGATTTATTCCCTATTAAGTTACTCACGCCCAAAGCTTAAATGTAATAAGCAAAACAGAGGTTTTTTAATTTAAATATTTGGGGTTTTTTTTCGCCCCTTAACTTATATTTCTGTTTATAATCGTTTTTGGCTGTTGGTTTCCTTTTTAAAATGTAGGGAGTAATATGGGAAGTAGATATTATAGAATTAGTTTCTCCAGTGTCATAAAAAAACTCCACTACATCCTTACATTTGCTTGCTACTTGCTTGCTTATACATCTAAAGATGACACGGGACCTTTCTGCTTATAGCATCACACTGGAAGCTCACATTAAACCACTGGTCCACTAATCCCTAAATCATTTTCAGTGTCACAGCTTTTCACGGCGTTCTCGCACTAAGTTACTTGCATGCGTTGTGCAAAGGTGGGAGACCTGACGTATAGTTGTATGTGTACATGTTTTGATTGAACAGGCTTGGCTTGTGAAACTGCTCTGTATGACTGCAGCGTGATCGGTATTAATCATGCTACCAATTACAGTGTCATCTGCGAGTTTTATTAGCAGGGATTTTATATATACTTTTGGCATGCATAACAAAGGAGAATCTTTCAGACAATTAATGCTTATTCCATTGATAAATTGGAGCATTTGAAAAGAGGAAGAAAATTACCATCTCTTTTTGCATGGGGGGTTGGGAATGGGATAGGGCAAGAAGAGGCATTGTATTAGCATTAAAAAAACCTACTTTGAGCAGAGATCGTACAGACCACAGTGCCCTGGGTATGAGTCCAGGCTGCAAAGCAACAGGATCTGCCCTCTAGGGAGCTGTGTTGTCACTAAAATGGCTGAAGGAACTGACACAAAGGCCAGTTGGAAGAAGTGCCATCTGCATCTGAGATTGACAGGCAGCCTTTAGGGTCTGTTGCTATCATTTCTGACTCCAGCAACATTAGGAGTCCAGTTTAATCTTGTGCAGCCTGTAGACTCCACACCCTTTCCTAGACTCCATCTGCACTTTTATATTTGTGAAAATACTTTATGGGTTCCTGAGGATATACAAACAGACTGTACAGAATTGTTCAGTTACTTTATGTGGTCATTAAAAGAAGTACAATAGGGGAAAAAAATGATGTTGAAAGGAAAAGTGTGTCTTCAATTAAATTAATCCTAGCTTTTTTTAAAAATGGATGCCTTCCATGGCCTCATTTCAGCAAGGTATTTGATCATGTACATAAATTTAAGCTTGTGAGTCATTCTTTTGAAGTCAATGGGGCTGCTTGTACCAAAGCTGCACAAGTGCGTAAGTACCTTGCTAAATCAGGGCCTATGATACTTAAAGCCCAGTCTCCATCCTTACACCGCTGCAGAGATGCTGTTTCTCAGACCATCTTCTCTTTTATGCCATCTGCTCCAACAAGAAAGGAAAGGGGGAGGGAGGAAGCCCATGAACAATGGAGTGATTATTCTCAGTTACTGTGAAATAGATGAACTCCACCTGCTATTTCTGCCACTTAAACCTTGGCTGACACGGTGCAGCAGTGTGCTCTGCACAGCAGAGCTCTGCATCCCTCATGCGCCGCAGGCAGGCGCATCCAGAGAGCCCTTGAGCCAGGCCATTACAGAGCCTACTCTGCCTGCAGTCAAGCGGAAGCCAGGAGTCCTTGCAAATGTTGTGGCGAGTTTTCAGTAGCAAATCAGTCCTGTGAAAAAACACTTTTTTTGCTTTTTTTTGTTGTTGTTACTCTCAAGTCAGTAGAAGGAGACACTGTGGCTCTCGCCAAAGAGCTACTCGGCAGGCTCAGGAGCTGAGCAGCTCAGTTCTGCACCTCCAGGGGCAGCGGGGATCACAGCACAGGTCAAGAGCTGAGGCACATCTCCCTGCCTTTCTGCCCCCTTTCCACCTGCTCCTCCGAAGTCTAGTAATAGTTTTCCAGGTTTCTGTCTAGTAGGTTCCTCTTTATTTCTTTCTCTACCTGTAGAAAGCAGAATGAATGGAAGCATTTAAGGCAGGAAGTCATTATTTCCTTGGAATGAGAGATGTTATTTTTTTTCTGAAAAAAACCCAGGTTTTCTTTAAGTTGTGAAGTGTGTTGTGAGCTAAACATCCTTTTTTTTTTTTTTGAGAAAAACATTCTGACTAAAAATTCATGAGTAGATGTAGATGCCAGCACTGGTTTTATACTTCGGTGGTTGTTCATTGTGTGGGGTTGTAACTGGCTTTACAGATTCCTCAGAGGTAAACAAGACTAGAGTACATCACTTATTATTTCCCTTCAGAATTTCCAATTACCCTGAATTTGCCTTTAAAACCATGTATTTTGGCTATCATAATCAACTCCTTGTATCCCATGTATTTGTAATAATCAATTATTTGAAATTGGGAATTTTTATTCCAATACATTGTAAATATAATGGTAGATCTGTGGCCAGATTACAATTTGGACATGCTGTCTGCTGAATGGAGCTGAGACCCAAGCAGTAATTATCAATCTTCCATCATTTTCAGTGCTGACGCACAAGTTTTTGCTGCTTCCCTACAGGGCTCTGCTACTTTTTAGCAGCCAACATTGGACATCTGTCACACATACTGTATGTCATAACAAATAGATCATTACAGAAAAAATGCAAAGCTATAAATGTAGAAAAGCAGAAAACATTACGATTATTATCCCTGGGTGTTACTATAATACTGTCAGAATAAATCCCAAATACATTTTTATTATTTTCTTTGTGAAACTGACTGTATCATAAAATCTCATTAAAACATGTAAATGTAGTGTACTCTCTTTTATGGGCTACTTCATATTTTCTGAGTGGCAGTACACGCAATACATGGCAGTACATGTAAAACATGGCAATACATGTGGCCACCAGATTGTAGGGCATGCATTTTTTTCCACTGCGGATGTGTATTTCGGTCATCTTCGCTTGGTGTGGTTGAAAAGCGTCAGCTGTGGGCAAATGTTCACTTGCAGAAACAGCAACAGTGACAAAGATGCTGCTGTCCCTCAGCAGTTCGTTGCCACTGTCCACCAGAGGTCTTTATGAAGAGCATGGAGAGATGTTTGCCAGCAGTGACATAAGCAGAACTGAGCTGGCACTGGGTACATTGTGGTTGATCTCCTGAGTTCCCATGGAGCCGTATGCTGCTAATTCTGGCAATAATATCATAAGTCGCTTGATAATTGAGGTTGGTTGCAGAGTGCTGGCACTTGTATTCATGTGATTGTTCCCCCTGTGATTTAAAACCTAAATAAAAGGTAGGATTTTTGCTTTTAAAGGAAAAGAGCAAGGAGGAAGTAACCCAGGTGAATGCTAGTAATAAGAAGACTGAGAAAATATACATTTATTGTATATATATGCACATATATGTGTTATACATATGTATTAATAATAGTTACAGTTTTATAATGTTAGTTTCAGCACATTTCAGAATGTATTTTTGGCCATGATATTTTTCTAATTTTTATTATTTCTGTGCAATACTGTATTGACCTGTAGCACTGAGGAGGTAAGCCAATACTTTGTTTTAAACTTGTGGTCTGAACTGAGTGCTAGTGATGTATGCAGATTGTGTATAACGTTGTAGCTAGTTTGAGTTAACTGGAAATCAGTTTATTTTCTTTTAAAAACAGTATGTAGATAAATCTTGAGTATGCTGGGAAGAATTTTTCATTGGTTCGTTTGTCTAGGTTTTTGTTTAGTAGAAGTTAGGCAGAGTGATTGTCATTGTGAAGGTTTTGATTGAATAAGCCTGTTTGTATAATGTAATTACTACAGATTGAGGTATTTGTTTCTTTCCTGTCAAGAAAATATTGCCCATTAAGTTGTTTACCGTCACTCTACTGAATGCTAGTTTTCATACAATATAAGTAAGTTTAATGCAAGTAAGAAATAAAGGCAGGCTAAAAGCATTGTATTTTGGGAAACAGTAACACTGAAAAAACCCTGAAAGTTCCCTGCATTTAAATGAGTGAAGAGGAGCTCTCAGTGCTTTGAGGAGTACCCAGGAGCTCTCAGAACCCCTGGCTGGAACTGGAGAACGCTGAGCACAGGGAAAGTCCTGGCACCTGTGTATGCAGCACTGGTGTGAAATGCGCTCTAGTGTTCAAAGCTTAAAGCAATGCTTACAATTGAAAAGATTTAGGAAGAATCTGATGATTTCCCAAAGTGAGATGAAAGGAACTGGGTCTCTGTAGCTCATCCAGTATAGGTCCAGGTAGCAGACGATCCTTCAGGTGAGCAAGATACATTGGAAATGTAACACTGTTAGCTGGATGCAGGAGTATAAGAAGTAATTACAGTTTGTAAAAGTGAGAGCAATCAACTAGAGTAATTTGCCTATGATTACAATGGATTCCTGATTGTTTTCCATCAGATTTCAGCGTGTCTCTGAAAATCATGGGTTAGTACCAAAAAGAGTTAGGGTTGAGGAAAGAAACAATGGGAAAACCTTTTATAAACTACCCATCAGGTCAAGTTAAATGTTCTGTATGACTATGCATTTCTAAAAATCTATGGCTTTCCTTTTCTAGTGTAATTACATTATTGCAGTTTAAAGACAGTTTTCCAAGTCAAGTGGCATTTTCTGTGAAATAAACACCTGCAAATTTTTGGTGAATAACTGTGGTTAAGAATCTATGATGACACATACTGCTTTCATGAGAAGTTTGCTTTCATCATAACTACTTTCTTCCAGAAATAAAAGCATCTGGGCACTTTGCTATTTTTCAATCAAAATACTGCAGTTACTGTGTACTTCTTTCAGGTTGCATAGCAGGGTATTAACAGTGCAGAAGACCTTCAGAGTGCTCTCCATATGAGAGTGAACTTGATTCATACTGACGAACAGCAGAAAAATAGAAATCTTTTCACTCGGTCAGCTGTGTTTGTTTTTATGTTGTAAATAGTGACATCCATGGAGCTGCCGTAAGTCCTTTAGGTTATATGCATGTCTCTGCAGAAAGAGGATGGTTGTACCTAATGTCCTGGAGAAAACCTTTTGAAAAAGTCTTATTTTGTGCAAATAAGAGCCCTACGAGGTGCTAAAATTTTTAAGACTTAGTGGGCTAGATAATTAACATTTTGCCTCATTTGCACCGCCAAAACCTTCCATTTCCATGTCTTGCAGTAAGCATCTTTCCGAAAATGTCAGGCACTGCATAATGGAAAAGTGTTCTAATTTCAGTTCCCTATTAGTAAAACATCTTAATAAAAATAGGTTGCTTCCTGCTATATTTCATTTAGCTGTTGAATACAATGCTAATGGATTCTTATGTAAAAAACCCTTAGAAAATATAGAAGCATTCCTATTCTGCACAGTCAAATTTAGAACTAACAGAAGATGTTTTATGAATTTCTCTTACTTCATGATTTTTGTCCAAAATGCCACATAAAAGATGAGAACAGCAACCAGCTCTGGTATGGGGCAGCCACCGCTCTGCAGTTAGCTACTGAATTCAGCTGTTTACGGGGGCTGCTTAAACCAGTGCCGCTGGCTGGGAGGAGGGCAGAGCATGACCCCCTGCATCCAGCCATGAGGCCAGCGCTGAGCCCCTCTCTGTGGGGAAAGGGTGCCCAAAACCCTGCCCTCTTACAGCTTTTCCTGCTCACCGGTGGAACTGGCTGGCTGAGCCCTGCAAGATGGGAGAGAAGGAAGAGATGGTGGGGGAATAATGACCACAGCCAGCACTTACTATGGGGAGGTTCAGGCTGACCGTTCTGCTACAAACTTCCTCCAAGGCTCATCGTTCCTCCTGTGTTTCCCTGCTGCTGACTTTGAACTCCCAACTCTGCCTCCTGCCAAGTGCACGTCTGTGCTCTGCCACCCCAGAGCCCCGAACAGCGTTCCTGTTTTCAATGGGGTAAACCTAGTTGTGCTGAGGAATCTCTTCAGTGGCACCCCATAGCTTGCCAATGCAGTTGAGCAAATGTCTGCACAGGGGCAGAGTTATACTACTTGTAGGGGCTAGAGGAACAATAGTATTTTCTGGCTTAGGGAGTAAGGCAATTATGAGAATTTATGCTCTGTGCACTACGAGCAGGTATTTTCCTTCTGTCCTGTAGACCAGGTGCTCTGTTTCTTGCTCTTAGCACAATGGCCTATTTTTTAGTAACAGAACTGATCTATATAAGAATAGCAGAGAGGCAATAGAAGAGGGAAGACAAAGTAAACAAAGCCCACAGCTTCTCACACTGACAAAATGTCTGGGCATTTTATGCTATTCCTAACCTTCCACTTTATTCCAACCCTTCTAGCAAAGCAGATCATTGCTGCTAAGAAGCAGACGAGGGTGTGAAGGGTTGTGGCACATGGCATTGGGCTTCCTCGTCACTCTGCTGATGATGCCTGTGCAAGCACAATCACCACTGAAAACTTGAATAAACTGTTTTGTTCTCATCCTTGGAATAGTAAAGTTTGCTTTAGGCCTTATTGTGGAGAAGCTTTGAGCCTCATTTTGGTAGGGTGCCAGGAAATGGCATGTCAGGAAATGCTTTTCCACTGTGAAGGTGACTGAGCACTGGCACAGGTTGCCCTGCGAGGCTGTGGAATTTCCATGCTTGGAGGTACTCAAAAGCTGTCTAGACGTGGATCTGGGCAACTGGCTTTAGGTGGCCCTGCTTGAGCAGGGCAGGGAGGTTGGACCAGATGCCTACCAGAGTTCCCTTCAAACTTCAATCATTTTGTGACTGAAGTACAATTTTACAACTGACAAGTAATTTCCAGCTTCTGTTATTTGATTATGCGGCAACATTTAATTTATTGAAAGCATCAAAAGACAGACAGGTATAACTGGTTGGCAGGAATGGACTTCTGATGGCAACATGAAATGTGCAGTCAGAACAGCAATGTGAACTCATCACTGTGCAATGAACATCAGAGATAAAAGCCTGTTTTATCTTCAGCCAAAAGAGGTTTTCCTTTCGTCTTAAGCAGTATCTGCATTTCTCAGGGGAAACTTGCCATCCATCTCCCTTACTTCACAGCGTTGTCCTTTACAGAGATGTGGGAGCTCTCTCAGGTGTGTGCAGTGGAAAGTAGGCCTACGCTCTTCCCAATATACCAGTCTTTGATGGAGGAAGTCGTACAGGCTTATTGCATGGGAAGTATGGTTTGAGCTTTTCAGCTCTTCGTATTTCCTGCTCATCTGCAACGTGCCTTAGGAATACCTCCCATTTCCTCTTCCGCCATGTATAGCACTGACAGGACAGTGAAAACTCTATACAGGCTTCCACTTCCCTTTAGTAGAATTGTTGTGGGGTTTGCATTGAGTCTTAAACCTTTCTCCATGTCTGATAAGAAGACTTAGAGCAAGACGTGAAATAAAAACAAAATTTCTGTTGTGCTTCTCTGCATCAGCATTGAATACAAACCCTTAGACTATAGCTTTAGACTAATTAAGTCTCTCTAATGAGTGTTTTTTCTGTTATTGGAGAGCATGGGAAAATTGCCAGAAATATATACATTTGATTTTCAAAATGGATCATAAGGACAAAAGCATGCTTACATTAAGGAATAGTAATTTAACTTAAAACCTCTGGTTTATCCTTACTGGAACACAGGCTAGCCTCTTGAAAGCTGCAGTTATTTGTTTGTGGCTGTAATTCAGAGTGGAACTCAGAAAACAGAAAGACCTTATTCAAACAATTTCTTTTGGACTGGGCTCTACATTGCCATATTTCAGAACAAAGGGAATCTTTATCTTAAAGTTTATAAACTCCTGGAAGTGAAATTTATAATACAAAGCCTGACAAATGCTTAACTATCATCACTATTGCAACACTATAGTATTTTAGTTAGATGTTTATCATGGCAAAGCTTTAATGAAAATACAGTGCTGTTTAAAATCACAGACCTCTGTGTTTAGTCCTATGAGATGAAGTGATGTAAGTACACACATACACAGAGTTTTGGTGGTGGTGGTGGGGGTGTCAGGCATATAATAACATACTTGTACAGTACTCTGGAGAAGACTCCTAATAAAAGAGACAGTCAAAGCACACTGAATAATTAAAAAAAAACATTTTATATGCAGTACATTTTTTGTCATGTCATATTTAAAGGTATTACTTGGCTTCAAAAGTGCTTGGATTTGCCAGTTGTTACCTTCATGGTTTACATTATATTGCAATTGCTGCATTGTAACCTTATACGAGAGGCCATTTGTAATGCCTTGTGATCTCATATTCCCTATGTCTGATTAAGCCTTTCTGGCCTCATCACATGGAAAAATATGTATTTTTTAAAAAAATTTATTTCCCATGATGAATATATCAGTATGTTGGCATGTTTAGTCACAGATTTTTACTGATGACTGAATAAATGAGACTTCAGGATTGCTCTGTTTAAAGTGGTTGGAGCAAATTCACGAATCAAAGGAGATAGAACTGGCCTTTTATGACTTGAACAGGCTGGGTTTTCTTCACAACTCTTACATAGTTTTCCACAGATCCTTTATATATTTCACAGAAACATTTCAAAGTAAAAAGTTTTATATCTTTCCTTAACATAGTATGAGAGCTGAGCTAAAAGGACACAGATACTTTATTTCAGATTTGTATGCTCTGCTTTAATCCATTGCCTGTTAAAGTATAACCCATGGTAGAAGGTTACCAGATTGTACACTGCAATGAAAGCAGAAGACACTATCCTATTTTTTTTATTTAATAAAATATATGTTTCACTTTAACAACATTTATAAGCATTGTAATTTTTTTAAGGCTGAATCCTGAAAGATGCTGAGGACCAATATTTCCCATATTTTTCAGTGAACATAAGTGTCTTCTCTGACATTCTCAGGAGTCTGATCATTATACTGGTATATAGCAGATGGACATGACAGAGGGTGAGCTTTGGCAGCACCGTAAGGCAGATACCGGCTTTACTGTGACCATCTCCAAGGGAGAGACAAGCACTCCAACAGAACTTCAAGCTGCTACTTCCAGTTTATTTTGGGGGTCCTTTTTTAGGTGCCTGTTACTGTGGTATTTCTAACAGTGACAGGTAAACAATAAGTTGCTCAAAATAGTACGGCTGTCTTATTTGAATATTGGTGAAGTATTATGTATTTATACAGTTCATTTGAGTGTTTGTACTTTTTTCAGTTAAACTGAATTACTGTTCTTAGATTGAAAATATTAATGGTGTACAGTACTTAAAAAGTCTAAAAGAAGTTATACACAGGCCATTGTTTTGATTCAAGAATAAATTTAATGGTTATTTCTGATTGAAATAAATGAAGAAGCAGTATGTTTTAAACGGCATTCATCACAGAGCTTGTATAAGTAGGAAATTCTAATGAAAAATACTTTGCACATGGAGGGCAGGGAGGTGATTCAGACAGCATGCATGGTTTCACCAAGGGCAAGTCCTGCCTAATCAACCTAGTGGCTTTCTGTGATGCAGTGACTACATCAGTGGACAAGGGAAGAGCTACAGATGTTGTCTGTCTGGACTTCTGTAAGGCCTTTGACATGGTCTCTAAATTGGAGAGATATGGATTTGATGGGTGGACTGTTCAGTCGATGCAGAATTGGCTGGATGGGTCAGTTCGATGGGGCTCTGAGCAACCTGATCTAGTTGAACATGTCCCTGCCCATTACAGGGGCTTGGACTAGATGACCTTTAAGGGTGCCTCCCAACCCAAACTATTCAATGATTCTATAATTTTGGAATGAGACTGCAAAATTTTAGAGACTGGAAATTAAAAATTACTGTTATATCATGGATCACTTTGTGGATAAAAGAAATGTGAGGTCTATTTCTATTCACTGTTTGTTTTTTTTTTTCAGAAATAACATTAGAAACTTTTCTTTGAAATGTGTAAAACTAATTGTGTATGTAGTCTGACTTTTATGCATGAAAACTCCACTGCTTCCACAAAAGCTGTGTTTAAGATATAAATCAGAATCTGTGTGTATTTTCAAAAAGTTATAAACTTGAATAATTCCATTCTTTTTTCTAGGAACAGTTCATAAGGTGGGATGGGAGTTGGTGAAATACCCTTACAAAAATCATTCAAGCAGCTCCTATGGAATCTAGGAACTTTGTAGGAAAGGTTCATGTGTGCTCTATTGGGAATATTATAAGTATCTGTGCATTTCAGTTTTGCTAAGTTAAAGACTTTTGCTTAATTTCTGTCCCATCACTAAGTGCCCTCAAGAAAAATAAAAACTGTAAGACTTTTGCAAATGTGAAAAATTGTTCATTTTAAAATGTTTCTGGTTCAGCTATATCAGTCAGTTAACCTGGAAGAGCTTTGGGAGCCTTTGTGCAAAGGACAACATTTATGCCAAACCTAAGAGGATGCAAAAATTGGGCAGAGTGTGAAAAATGAGTAATGACTGCTCATTTTCTGTTATTACACTAGGTTCTATTTAAACGACTAGTAGGGAATAAATTGCTATATAACTTTTTTTTCATCACTTTTTAGGTCTAACTGTGCTGAAAATATCCGTAAACACATCTTACATACAGGAAAGCATGAAGGAGTGAAAATGTATAACTGTCCTAAATGTGACTATGGAACCAATATCCCTGTGGAGTTTCGTAACCACTTGAAAGAACTACACCCCGACATTGAAAATCCTGATCTGGCGTACTTGCATGCTGGTAAGGTCATTCTTCCCTCTGCTTACAAATCTAAATGAGTATGCTTAAATGATTGCAATAAAAAAGTTAGCTCTTATGTTATTATCATTTATTCTAAGAACATGATTTTAAAATGGGCTTAGTCCTTTTCAAGTTTTCACAAGGGGTGTGGGTTATGCATTTAAGCACAGAAATCCATTCATATTTCACAAGCAAAGCTTGCAGTTCAATACATAAACATCAGAAGTGTATGCTACTTAGTTGCCTCATTTTGAAATCTTGTTGAACTTTCATAGAGAAATATTTTTTTAATATTTGTATCAAGTCCCTCTGCCCACCCTCTTCCCCCAAGAACAGAAAACCAAAATTCCTTAGGAAATACAGTGGCAAATTAATGTACCACTTTAAAAATTCTTAGATTTCGTTACAAAAAAGAAGACTGTTCAACATCAGAAGATAGAACAGCAGAGATCAATCACATGTATGTTTTGAGGATTTGCATTAGAGAGCCACACATGGAAGTCACCAGAGGAACGCAAAACAAAAACATTGCTTTGGGATCAGGAATCAGGAGAAAAAAGATTGTGTGTTTCCTGTTTAGGAACAAGATTTATTCTTTTTTTAGAGATTCTACAGTTCACAAAAGAAGGTAGAAGTTTAATGGGGGCATCAGGTTAGGAGAAAAATAAGAGTTCAATGGCAAGAGATTAGGAGAAATAATACAAAATTAGGCTGGAGCTCGAACGAAACGTGATCTTAACTCAGGAGAGGCAGATAACTTAGACATCACTGAGCGGGAAGACAAGTCAGAGCAGTGGGAAAAGTGAACAGATGGTGAGAAGAAAGAGTTGGGGAATCCAGAGGAGGAAGAGGCTACGTGGGCCAAATTCTCCCTAAAATGCAAATTAATCTTGCATTGGAGTACTACCATTAGTTCTGCTGTGTCACATTTGAATCTTCTCCTGTAAGGAATCAATCTCATAATATTTGAGACCCTCTTACCTGTAAAAAAACCCATGACCTAGAGAGCTTTCATTCAGCTCTGCACAGTGTGTACACTCAAGTTATTTTAAAACCTCTCAGTCTTCGCAAAATGACTGTTTGCTTTCCTGACTAGAGGCAGTGTGTTATTTGTACCATATATTTCTATTTGCCAAGTATTCCACTTCATTTTGGAACCAATCATCATGGCATGTCAGCATATGGTGGATAATATCTGGATGTGCAAACAAAATGCCAGTTGGCGGAATACCAATTTCAAAATAGGTCAGAAAACTGATCACATTTCACCATAGTTCTCACTAAAGTGAATAAGTATTCAACTCAGAGCTTAAATCCGGACATTGTTGGATTTTTACTACAATAATCCCACTTAATATGAACAATTAAAATGCTTTCAGTAGACAGATATACAGACATAACACAGATAGATAGAACACTGGTAGAATCATTAACATTTTTCCAAAATTACAAAATCTGTGTAAATTTTCATGTTACTTCTTCATATATACTATATCTAGGTAAAATAATTGCTCGTTGCAGCATGCTGTGGTTAAAACTATTCAACTTGCTTGTCTTGGCAACATAGGAAAACTGTCATCAACACCTTGTATGCTAATGATGTCTATTTTCTATACATTGATTCTTATACTGTAGAAATCCCTTTGCACTAAACAGAGTACTGTACAAACATATTAGTACTAGGAAGAATTAGTTGTCACCTCATTATTGCCAGGCTAACCTAGAATTGGTATACAACGAAAGTGTTGAAATACTGTTTGCATAGTCCCATCACTCAAAGGGCGATACTGTGTTTTCCTTTCAGGAAGAAACACTATTAAAGGAGGACCTAGGTTATAGTTGCGTATTCACATCAGAGTTAAATTAAAGGGAATTTCATTTCTTCTTTTCAATCCATTTCTGACTGCTGGACATCTGCAAGTTAAAGGTTTTAGAGAAGATTTTTAGAGGAATGAGGGGATGACTTCCATGCCCTGGCTAACATCCCTTATTAAAAGAAGATTTGTTCTGTGTCTGGTTCACAGTTACTGATTACTTATTGGTTGTTGGCTGCACCCACAGAGAATCTACAACACGACACAGAACCCTTTAGGATGATAGGAGTATGAAAGTGACACAAAAGATCGATTTTTTTAACTTAAACATATTTGTCTGTCTTTTGTGTTCTAATATTGCTTTGTAACAGGGAAGCATCCCCTTTGCTTCTTTGAGCAGAATAGAAATAGAGTAAGTTTCATCACTGGCAAAGAGACAGACACCAACTCCAGCCACTTCCTGGGACCAGTCAGAAACTCCTTCACCACAACCCACCAAGAATGGAGCTGTGGGGTACCTTTAGGATGTGGCTTGGAGTAAAAATCAAGTCTGTTTCTCATCTGTGAAATTAAGATTACAAGTTGGATTTCTAATTCAAAGTTAATGCTCTTTATAATATGCTCTAATACTAATTTCTGTTTAGCTTTCTTTGGCAACTACTATACTTCTTTATGGGGTCAGCAGCAGTAGAAACTGCATTTCTAAGGGAGAGGCTGTGGAAGGTAGAAGGCAGAACAAGTCAGCTTCTACATGAGAAAGGATGATACTGTAATTAATAGGTGTTAGTACTTTCTCTTCTGCATCTTTGAAATCATGTGTAATGTGAGGAATTGATATATGGAAATGCCACAAAACCAGATCTTCAGACTTTCTTTCCCCTTTTTGTTATAGGCTCTGTCATAGAGGGAGATATTTAATTATACAACTATATTCTCTATAAACTTTATGAAGTTCCATTGTATATTTTAAAAAAATAACAATCTAGAGAATACTTTTGTCTTTCACTTTTAAAATTTACTGCTTTTAAACAGTAGACCTTTAATGCACACAAACCAACAGAGATATATGCACCTGCACATAAAATTATGGATTAAATTTGCTAGATCACACTTCAAATACCAATTTATGCATTTAACCTGTAACTTTTATACAAATCATCAAGTCTGGTTTTGAAATGTAGTTGTGTGTTGTTCTGTAAGAACTTTATGCCTGTTTCTCTGACCCATTTTTTCAAGGTCTGTGTTGAACTTGAAATTTTGTTTTAAAAAAAACAGCTAGAAGTCCAGTGAGTGAGTGAATTGTCATAGCATGTTTCTGACTCGTTTTAGTGATTTTTCTAAAAATGAGATTATTTGATAAAGAAATTTTTTCTGAGTTTCTCAATGTGGACTTGTCTGTATGGTAGGTCTCAAAGTAAGTTGAAGAAATCTTTGCATTGATTCTTGTATGCATTACATTTCCAAGAGTCTTGGATATGTTTTTCCTTCCAGTTGATGCTACATCTCCATACTGAGTTAAACTGAGCCTGAATACTCTCACAAGTGGGACGGGGAAAGGGCCTATAGCTGTGGTAGAACAGACAGGGATCAGTAGTCCAGGTCTTTTTCTCAGTGCTTTGTCTGCTTTGGAGCACCATCACTTGGTACTGATAATTTCAGTTTGAACTAAGTGTTCATCATTTAGGAGCTCTTGTCTTATAAACATTATGATGCTATTATGATGCATTATTTATCATCTCTTGACATCTCCATTATTCCAGTAGCTGCAGAGACCGTGGCATCTCACTGTGTGCATAGTAGTCTTCTGTGGATACTAAACTGGCCGTAAGACAAAATGTTCTTCAGAGAGAAAAGGAGCAATGTGTTCATTATTGGTTTTGTGATTGTGGTGAAAGTTATGCGATAATAGTTGTTTTCTCTGTATCATTATTTCTGTGCTGCATTGTTAAAAGTGAAAATGATCTCTAAGAATGAGCGCTACTCTAGGAAATCAGAATATCCCCTTTTTTTCACTGAGCGACTGATATAGTGGGCTTGCTCTCTGTCCCATTTTGCCCATGTGAAAACAGGTGCAATGCCTACGTAGTTTGAGCTTTTGCTTGAAAATGGCCTCACAACAGTCAACTATGTGCTTAGGGAACTGCTTAAGACATTGAACAGAAACTTTGCAGCTGTTTTACCTCATTTAGAATTAGCATTCATACAAAGTCTTTTTTGGAAGTCTTTTCTTTTTAAAAAAAAAGTAAGGGAAGGCAGATAAATTCATTGTGCTTTTTGGTAAGTCTGGGGTTTTTTTGAAAGTGGTACTATGCTTGTGAAGCACTCGTGTTATCCAGCATGCTCTGAGCGAGTCTGCCACCATGGGCCCTGCGAGTAGGAGTGGAGGATCGCTTACTCTTATGGATCCTGACAGAACTAAAAGCGTGAGACGCTTCCCCTCGCTACACAGGCGTGTTTTGGGGAATGCTTGGAAGTACAGCTTTGTGTGCCTGTGCCTCTGTGAAAATTATAGGTGCCTCTGGGGCTGGGCATCTACAGAACAAAGATTGTGACGATTGTGTTTTGGCAGTTTGCTGCCTACGTGGTGATTGAACGCTCAGTGCTCATGAAGAGTTACATAATTCATGACCAAAATGATAGATAGGTACTTGATTATAGTGTATGAGTTGCTTCACAGGGAGAAAATATCACACATGAGCTACTCTTAATCTAGCTGAGAAAAGCCTAAGAAAAATCAGTTACTAAAAGCATAGGCAGACGAATTGAGAAACAAGGTGCAAACACTTAAATATGAGGTCGAATGAGCTCTGGCAGCAACTAGGAGAAGAACTTGTCTCTTGTTCCACTTGTTTCATTCCTTTTAGCCTTGAGAAAACTGGATATCTTTCTGAAAGATAGGTTTTAGGGGGACCCAAGGTTACTGGGTCCACTGCAAAACTAATTAAGTGTAATTTAAGGGGCTTTGATATACCAGAAGTCAGACTGTTATCCAATAGTCCTTTCTGCTCTTAAATCTTACACCAGTGTTAATCTAGATAGTTGTGTTTGCGAACCTAAAGTGCTTAGGTGTTGTGATAGCAAAGGGATAGCTGAGGAGACATGTAAGTCCTCCAAAGCATTCTTACTCATAGAGAGGACATCATTGGCGCTAAATTCTCACACTTTTTCAGGCTGAGGTACCTTTGCCTGAGTAAAGATACACTACCCTAAAATAAGTTTCTTTTTGGTATGTCTAAATCCTTAATAGAATACATTGGAACATATGTTTATTTATTTAAGGTGTTTGAGGAATCCTTATGAAGTTCTGCTCTTTTGGTTGGCAGTCCCCTTACTGTGTTATTGTCTCCTGGGATCTGAAATCAATTAAAAGACAGGTCAATTAATCATCTGCTCACTAAGCCAGGCCTACATCCTGCCTTTCTCTTTTTTAGATTAGGGGAACAGAGTTAGGGGATGTTTTAGTTCTTTTGAGAGAACAGTGAAATGAGAAAAGTTTACCTCAAGGTCTCTTTTATGCATATTTGAAAAATATTTTTCCAAACTTTTTAAAGTGCGCTTTTCCAAAGGCTGTGCTCTCCACGCATTTCTCTCTCACTTTCTTTACCTTTTGAAAACAAGGCTGTACTAGCAACCTGCAGCATGATTACATCATCAACAAGGGACAAAACTGTGATCCTATCAGTTGTAACAGTTGCAATATTCATGAATGGAATACTGAAAGTTCAAATAGTTAATCCCAAACAAAATTGTGATCTTTATCCTACTTGGCAGCTACATTTATCAAATTATTAAGAGGAAAAATTGATTGCTAAAAGTTATGGTGTGATCTATTATGTGATTTTATCAAGGTATAACTGTATTACCAAGTGGAAACTGAAGACTTATTCAGAATGTGAATTGGACACACATAACCTGATAATATACCAATTATACCAGTATCCTAGTGCTTTTCTACATTTAAGTTTTTCTTTTTTTTCTTGTTCTTTATTTTGCATCTTCTCTTTAGTACTACTCTTTAGTAGAAAATATAAAGTTGGAAAAATGAAATAATAAAAGCCTGTTTACTTTTAGACTCTCTGAATTCATCAAACTACAGAAATATAAAATCAATGAATGGTATTCATCAATGAAATAATAGAAATACAAGTCAGTTGAGTACCTATGCAAACTTGTAATTCATACCTTGAATGAAGCCTCCAAAGAATGGATACCTAGTTTTGTTTGCAAGCATATTTAACTTTTTTCTTGGAATAGTTATGTTCTTAGTTTTTATCACTGTTTAAATAAAATACTTTAAATGCTGTAATTTGAAACAATATTAAAAATCTGTCATCGCTAGATATAGGCAAATCAGGTAGAAGCTTTTACAGTAGCAGAATATTGCTTGGGTTTCTAGTCAGATAAAACATTATTTTTGATGGCTGGTATACTTGAAAAAAGAAAGAAAAATAGGCAGCAGCAGCTCTGCTTGAAACAGGTTTGCTCTTGTCATAGCTATTAGTGCCAGTCTTTCAATAGCGTGTCATGTTGATTGGCAGACACTCCCTTTCCTCTTTTGTGAAGAATAATAATTTTAGTGTGCTTGAAATAAAAACCTAGTATAAATGATTTTCTGTTTGTAAAGGAGAAAGCTAGGTTCCTTATAACCTCTGTAGATTATGTATTATTGTGTTTCAGGAAAAATTAATCTACATTTTTTTAAAAACTAAAACCTAAGTAATTTGATTATTTTTATAACTGTCTTCTATTAGAAGGCTTTGAATGTCTAGCAGAGTTACCATAGCCAGTATCTTTATCTGTGTGGTCATGACCATTGAGTTGATTCTTTCCAGGTAGCCAGTAAAACAGACAAAAAAAAAAAAAAAAAAAAGAAAAAAGAGGTAATGAAAGTCTTAAGTCTTTAGGGTTTTTTTCTAGTATGTAGCTTTTGCTGCTGCTGTTGAAGAGCCTAGGGACTCCTTTCATAGTCCTTTAGTTGTTTTTTGTAGAATCATAAAATAGTTTGGGTTGGAAGGGACCTTTAAAAGTCAGATAGTCCAAACCCCCCTGCAACGAGCAGGGACATCTTCAACTAGATCAGGTTGCTCAAAGCCCGGTCCAACCTGGCCTTGAATGTTTCCAGGGACGGGGCGTCTACCACCTCTCTGGGCAACTTGATCCAGTGTTTCACCACCCTCATTGTAGAAAATTTCATCCTTATATCTAGTCTGAATCTACCCTCTTTTGGTTTAAAGCCATTACCCCTTGTCCTATCACAACAGTCCCTGCTAGAAAGTTCATCCCTATCTTCCTTATAAGCCCTCTTTAAGTACTGAAGGGCCACAATTGGGTCTCCTCAGAGCCTTCTCTTCTCCAGGCTGAGCAACCCCAACTCCCTCAGCCTGTCCTCATAGGAGAGGTGCTCCAGCCCACTGATCATCTTCGTGGCCCTCCTCTGGACTCACTCCAACACATCCATGTCCTTCTTACATTGGGGACCCCAGAACTGGACATAGTACTCCAGATGAGGTCTCACAAGAGTGAAATAGAGGGGAAGAATCACCTCCCGCAACCTGCTGGTCATGCTTCTTTTGATGCAGCCCAGGATGCAGTTGACTTTCTGGGCTGCGAGCACACATTGCCAGCTCATGTTGAGCTTCTTATCCACCAACACCCCCACCTCCTTTTCCTCAAGGCTGCTCTCAATCCATTCTCTGCCCAGCCTGTATTTGTGGGTTTCATATTGTGTATAGCACCAATGGCATTTGTAGTCTCAATCTTGCATTCTGCTCAGTGTCTTTCTGCCCACGACCCACTGCTCTGGGGATTTCCTAGTCATCATTGTTTCTTTCTGAACAACTATCCCAGTTTATCACAGGGTGGCTGGTTTTTTGTGGGGTGAGCTTTTACTCCTGAGCAGTTTGGATCTCCTTGGCCCTCTCTAAACATTTAATCTGGGTGTTGGCGTGCACCTGCTTTCCTGTCCTTCCTCCCTGTGACATCCTGGCTTCCAAGGTGGGGAACCATTCGGCTGACTCGAAAGGGGCTGTGCCACACTGACTGATACAGAAACCCTCATCAGTTTAGAAATTTTCTGTTGAGCCCTAATATCCACCTTGTATCTGCCCTAAAAACACTCTCAGACAGGCATCTGCTTTGCAAATTCCTTGCATCGTGTTGGTAGCCACATGCCAAATCCCGCTAATGCTCACAAAGACTGTTGTCTCTGCAAGGATGTCAGCTTCACCAATGAAAAGAAGGTAATCTTAGTCCAAGCTATTATTTCATTACACTAATAGGTAAAATATCCTTCATGAGGAACGAGATATATTATTGCCTATTTGGTGCTAAAAATAGGATATCTTAACATAAAACTTTTAAAGCAAGGCTGATATGTTAAAGTACAGAAGTAGAAGAAAGTCCTTAAGACACGAAAGCCAGCTAGAAAGACAAAAATATTTCATTCTTCTTGAAAATATGTATGCATAATAGTATGTGGTAAATATAAATAATAAAAGGAAATATTAGTATTCAAATATCAACATAATACAAATCTGAGAAAAAAATGGGATATAGGGTACATCAAGAAAGCTTTTCAAACAAACAAAAAAAATAAATAAACCTTACAGAAGGAATACAAAATTAAGGTGTATAGTGCATTCAAGTTATTCAGGATATTTTCACGTGGAGAATATCCTATATGAATATTTAAATTGCTTTCCTATTAGGAGAAGGTTTTTTTAAGAGGAGGTCTCTTAGTGTATTGTCCAGGGAAGCTATGCTGGAGTCCTAAGAAATATAAAGCTCTTAATTCTTTTTTTTATTCAAGTAAATGTAAAGCGTAAGATGCAAATTGAAGAAGACTATGAAAATATTGATTTAAAATTTGTTGTGAAGTTTTAATATATATACTATATATACAGCATAAATATTTCATATCTCATATGATATATAAAATATGCTATGGTTCTATTATAGAAATATTTTAAATATTTTATATTGCTAATATGTAATATAAATAATTTTATATAAATTTTATTTCTCTGAAAAATATAAATAATAAATATCACAACAGTGGCATCCCAGTTATGAACAAATTATTTCATTACTCGGGGATTTGAACTAACAGTACTTCCGAGACCTTCCAATGGGGGCACTATATTTTGGTATGATCACATAGCATTGTATTTTGCCTTCGTAATGCCACCACCTCTTGCCCTCTTTCACTGTGGCTGTACATTGTTAATAGGATACTTTAAATTTTCTCTTCCTGTGAGATGCTACCAACATCCCAAAAACCTGCAAGAGTGTACTCTTGATAAATAACTTAAATGATTAATATTTGTAAATTTGCTTTGATTTGCTTGCAAGTGATTGTCTGAATTTTCTTTTTTTTTAAATTGCACGAAAGAATTATTTGCTTGTTACACAAAATTTGGTTACTACACAAAATGGCACAAATAATAGCAGATAATTCCAAAATCAGAAAAGTGTTAGAAAAAAAATGTAATGTTCAGTATGGAGGGACTGAATCAAGTATTAGTTGTGTGCTCAGTGCTTTACTACTTTTGGTCATGCATGAGGAGAAGAGCCCTCAGCAGTAATTGCTCCAATGAATCACAAATCATTGGCATTCCATGCTGATTTTTAAAATTTCTTTTGGGCTTTCTTTTTTGTTTGCTTTCATTGATCCAATGTATGCTGCACCGACTTTCCATTAATTTCTTGACTTGGCATCTTGGATCTTGACCTTTTATAAGTAGGATGCCTTGTCTGTCTGATACACGCGTTCTTTTGTACTTCTAATTTCTGTTTTACTTCCAATAGTTCTTCATAATTTTTCCCATCTTTTCATTTACCAGATCTTTGGTACCTTTCAAATGCTAAATGCTCTCCCATATATCCTTAGTAACCATGCTGGATTTTTCTGTCCTTTTTAATATTTAGGTTTTATTGGATGAATGTAGATTGCACCTTCTCTAACTGTGCCTTAAATAATTGCCACTTAAGGGAATTAAGAAGTACAAGGGAAGGAAAATGCTGACCCATAGACTAAGCAGAAGGAAAAAACGTTCCCACTGGGTCCAATTTCCTAAGAAGGACCATCAGGATAGTGACGAGGACCTGAAATTATGGGCTGAATGACCTCTAAAAAATTATCAGTTCAAAGAGGAGCTTGTCTATAACTGTTTGCACTAAAGGAAATTAAGATAGGTAGAAGTCTCACAGAAGAAAGATTGCTTCACTTTCTTGGTGAACATATAGGAGCATAATATGAAACTATATCTCATATAAATACATTGCATGCCGACTGTCTATAATTCTTGTATCATGTCAAAAAACCATGGAGGCAGATATCATATCTCTTAACTCCCAGCAGGCCAGTTAGTGGGGAACCCCTTCTTCTAAATGGGAAGATAAAAAGGACATCTTCTGAATTTAAGATACTTTATGCAGGTCTTGCATTTATTGGAAAGAGCGCATGCTCATCAATATCTAATGTCAAAGAAATGGTTTGTACTAAAGAAACCACTGCAGATATAGTACAGATGTTTTCATTCCGTGAGTCATTACAGTATGATTTTCATATAATATTCTCTGATAGTAAAAAGGGGCCTTAAAGTGAGTGTAATTTTCATATAAATTGCATAGGAACCTGAGCATTAATGAAAACTTTGGGCTTCAGATAATAGAAATCACTGGTTCAACCTCCACATGACTGGATTAAAGGCACTGCTGGTTTAAACAAGTGCGCTTCCAGTGGCTTGGGTGTGAGAAGTACAGGAGGTGTCCAACATCCAGAGGCAAAGCTGCTGGGCAGGTTAGATGGGAGAACTTCTCAGATATTTGAAGGAGAAGGTCAGTTACTGTTTGTCACAACCCCTGCTTAAATTACATTTCAGAAACTTAGATTATTGTTGCTGGAAGAGCTTTTCATTAGTGGTTGTTGTACTGTAGCTGAAGGAAAGAGTCGGTTGCTATATAGTGTTTGGGAATATAACGTATAATGTACTTACAAAAAAGGCATTAACTTAACTACCATATTACACACTAAGCTACGTCCCTACCTCTTTTATACCTCACAAAAATGGTACTTCTTATTCAAAGTCTAGGAAGTAATAGCAGATAAGAGTTCTCAGAACACAGTTTATAGAAGATTTAAAAGAATTGATCTGCTTTGAAGTAATAGTATCTAGAGGAAACATAAAATGAAAGCATCTTTTGATAGCAAAAAAAAAAAGATAAAACCCTGATTATCTAGTTATCTCAAGAGATATCGGAAGTTTCTAGGCAAACATTTTCAATTTAACATTGATTTTAGAATCAGCATATATATCTGAAATTCAGAACTGGGTTTAAAGAATTTGAGTTGGAGGTTATTAAACAATCAATTGTATGCTTAGAGAAATAGTTTCAGTAGTTTTTAGAATGTATGGTTAAGGTGAAATTAAAAAGGAGGAGCCATTGTGAAATGTCTGGAGTCCTCACATATTAGTGCCTGCCACCACCACAAAGTGCCCATGGGATAAAGCTACTTCAAGTCAATTCAATTTAGCCTTTTCTGCTAAGGATTTATCTGTAAGTCCTTACTGTTCCAATAGTATTCAGCATTATATTATTTGTAATCCACCTTCCTGTGAGCAAATTCTGCCACTGTCAAAGTTGTCAGTAAAATTTGCTGAGCTGCTTGTGCTTGCACCCACCTGCTCAAGCAAAAATCCTGACATGTGAAGTCAGAGATTTACCAGTGTATGAAAATCATGAAATCTCAGTTATCTGTAATTCAGTACAGCCTTATTTGTATTATAGATCAGGAGGGCTAAGGCAGCAGTGGAACACAATCCTCTATTCTCTGTTGTAGTTGTGCAGGGTTGTTCGTTGCATATGCTGTTTCCTGCAAACTTTTGAGCTATGGAAGTGGCCAACTGATTAAATATATTTCTTGGAATGTCTTGAGATAACAATGTTAAAACAAAATTATAGGAGCCTAGAATTACAAAATTAACCAAAATTGGAGTATTTTTGTTAAATAAAGCTATTTCCAGATCTCATGGCTGATGCACAACAAAAAAATTTCTGAGAAGAATGGAAGACAAGCAGCAATTGCAGAAAGATTTGGCCAGGTTAGGGGTAGTAGCCGAGTACTCAGTTACACAGAGTAACCGTTTATAAGTTGGTATAACCAGTGCTAATGATACTTTGATGGAGAGAATAGGACTCCTTATTCTGGAATAACTTTAACTTTGTTGCAATCTTCTCACCAAAAATGGAAGAAATTATTTATTTTGTGGGGATGGTTTTGTATAAGGTAACTTGGACTTGGGCATAAAGCAGGTTTAAATGTGGCTGTGCAGGTGCACAAGTGGCTCACAACGTAATCACCTGCTTTATAATGCCAATACCTGCTTTCTGTGGTGAGTCTGCTGTGCGATATGAAGAAATAATGCTTTAATCTGATGTCCCCATTCTGACATGGGACACTTTTAGGCATGTTCAAATTTTTTTATTTTTATCAGTTTGTAGACTTTGTCTTTGCTTAAACTCACAGCCTTTTTTTTTCTTTGTCTAATGACAATTTTCAAAATAAATGCAGATCCTTTCATATTAGAATTAGTAGGTAAACTGAGCTGATTAAAGATTTTTTTCCTCAATATTTTTTGAAGAAAATCATTGTAGAATTTCCAATCTGATTGCTCCTGATGCTGATTGGCAGAAATAGGTCTCTTTCTTGGCTAATGTAGAAGTACAGATGTTATAGAAAGAAATGGAAAATTTAAAATTGTACTTCAGTTTAAAATGTAAAGTTTATATTGCTAAAGCTTTTAGTGCATTTGAATTTAGCTGTCATTAGCATAACAGAACATAAAATAGCATTACATTACATTTCTTAAAGCAGTTCCCTGTTTCTCCAAATACTGTTGTGTACCTGCTACTGACTTCACTGGGCGTACATGTCTAAATATTGTTGGAACATTAATATCTGTATTTTTGTTAGGTTTTACTAATTTACATCAGTATTTCAGATACTATCTCTTATTTCCAGGAGAAGATAATTGTTGCCCATACAACAATGTTCCACCTGCATTGTTAGAAAGAAGCATGAAAATAGATTTTAAAATTACAGATGAGATAATTTCTGAAAGATTTCGGCCATATAGGATGAAGGGAGCCAAATTATAGTCCTCATTTTTCAAGAATAGACCCATATTAGTACTTACCAGTGTTGTTCAAGGATTTACTACTAGATTCCATATTTGAAGAATTATTAGAACACGTGTCCTAAGCTTTTAAGATATTGTGGTAATTTTTAAGAAGTCTGAAGTGTTTTGGAAAGGCCATGTTACCTGACTAACGCATGAATTAAATATAAATAAACATAATTTCTAACGCTTTGGTAAACAAGTACAGTGTTATGTAGAAGAAATTGCAGTGTTGAAAACGGGGAAATAGAAACAATCCAAGTTATCGGTCTGTATGTTGTTATGCTGAAATGCTATACCCTGCTACAGTATGGTTTGTACACAGCAAGATGTTTTCCAATAATTAAAGGCCTTGGGCTTCTCAGATGCTTAGATCTAAATGCAGTTATTGTTACAGTTATATGAGGTAGGAGATAACTTGAAATGACATATTTTCACTTTCCAGTAAACTTTTATTTTTTTTGGCTTACATTGTTTAGAAATGGAGTTTTAAGTGTATTGAACTGTTATGAATGTCTCTTAGCAATGTAAGGACTGTGAGTTTTGAAATGATATTGAGAGATAGGATTTGTCTAATTGGGTAAGTTTTTAATTGTATAAGCCAGGATAGATGTGTCATGTAATATAAAACTGAATTTATTTCATCTGTGTCATTCAAGCACATTTATTTTACAATAGAAACACTATATTTCTATTTCACACATTGCTAAAAGTATCTGATAAATTTACGGTTTTGCAGTATCATGATTTGGTTTAGTTTTTGTCATATAGAACCAACATTTCATTGCCAATTTTTGTATTTAAAGGCTTGTTAATCTGCATTGATTTCTTGGTTTGGTATGGATTCTGAGCTGAAAAATACAGTACATCACTGACTCTTCTATCACCTGACAGCGACTGATAAAGCATCCGTGCAGAAAGTGTCAGAAAAGGTTAATATTTATTGATTTTATGGCGCTACAACCAATGTAGTTTTGCCATCAAAGATGTATGGCCACCAGCAATGGAATCTGTAAAATTGCAGGTTGGACGCTAGTTTTTATTATAACCTATGCCAGTATTCTGGCCTTAAAAAATGACAGATATTTAATTTAAGACAAAAGGTTTTGAATGTGCAGCTACTGTATACCTGCAACGGGAATTTAGTATTCTAAAATGAAACCCAAGCGCAGCGCTTTAAAGCTTAAGGGGGGGAAAAACACACAACCTTGCATTGCAAATGACAATCACATTTAGCCTTTTCATCCACTTAACCATGTGCTATTGATCTGTAGAAGGTGCCCAAGCAAGTGATAGCTGAAATTATGAGCAATAAAGGGCTTGCTTCTTCAAACAAAAAAGTATATAATTACTAGGAGTGGAGGAGGAGGCAGAGCCTGTGTTTGGTTTTAAAGGCATTTAAACAAGATGGACTGAGTGCAACAGCAGTGTTTAAGTGTACACAAGGAGAAATCTGGTTGCCTTGAAGCATAAATCCATGGTCTGGTTGCAGCTTGTGTGTAAAAATTAGGCGTGCACTCCAGCCTTAACATTTATCTCCATCAGGGTTTGCCTGACAGAAAGACAATCTGTTGGTTTGCCTACATCAACTAGGGAGAGGAAAATCTTGAGAAGCTTTGGTTCTTCTAAATGCATCTGTAGTTTGCGTTTTTATTCTATTTTTCATTTAGCTGACTCTTGATATCAACTTTTTCATAACTGATAGTTCCATTGATATTTCCGGAAGGTTTTCAAGAAGATGGAAGAATACTTGCTGAAGTGCTGAAAATTAATCTATTAAAATACATATAGACATGCATAGACCTTATACAAGCAGGGATGTAAGGAACCGTAGCAGGATCTGGCCCCAGATTTTAAGAATCCCCGTTTTAACTAATAATTATTACAGAATTACTATTTTTATGGCGTAGCTTTGCATGCAAATTTTTCTCTCCTGTTTTCTTTAAGGTTCAGCATCAGGGACAGCAGTAACAATGGGTTTGTTTTTGAACAAAACCTGACGATAATTCAGCAGTAAGAAACTCTTATTCTAACCTGACCAGCAGAATAAATTGCATGGCATACAGTAAACATGCTTTAGATCGCCTCTTCTCTCTACCACATTTTTCTGTTGAGCTTTATACCACCAGTTTGTCTGGGTTCTTTTTCCCCAGACAGCTTACCCATTTTATTGTGCTCATTTAGAGGAAAGAAAAACTGTTTGTCTCCTTGAAAGGCAAGAGAACAGTGAGTGGAAAACTACTTTTATAGCTAAAATACCATTATAATATATGGCAACTAAAATTCTAAAATTGAAAGAGAAGATACAAGAGAAAATCTTAAATCATTTTTTTAAAGCTACTGACAATTTGAAATATTCCCCATGAAGATTTCTATTTTTTTGTCTTCCTTTCTTGAGCTTAGTAAAATGTGATTTTTAAAATGATTGTTAAAATAACTTGTTTAATTTCAATAACTCAAATAAGATCTATTCCTCATATAACTCCACCTTTTTTATTTTAATGACTGTGTCATTAATCTAACATTTTCCATTTTTATTGTGCTTCATTTTTCCCCCCTTCTGATCACTTTAAATTATGACTATGAAATGGCACGCATTCAGCAGTGGCATACTCTGGCTGCGTTTTTACATCCCTTTAACCCCTTTATTCTCATGTTTTTAACTTTCAGTACAGCCAGGTGACAACAACATCGTGGCTGTATGGTGTCCATAAGTGACTTTCAGGCTACAGCTCCGGATGGCAGCTTAGTGACAGAAGGTTTTTCAAACACTTTATTTCATTTTTTTAATAATTAAATATCACTGCTGTAAACTATTTGTTATACTTTATAACACCTGCACCCTAAAATTGGTCATTACCTCGGGTAATGGTTGATATGTTATGTTGGTAGCTGATTTTAACAAATGATTGTGTGGAATTATGACTTAATTCATAATGTAATTAAACTTTAGTGCCCAGCAATACAAAACAGAAGCCATATATTTATTTTAGATTGCGTAACCATGAGAAGGCTGCATTGCTTAAATCATTATCATTCATTGAGTAAATAAAATGAATTTATTATGAACTTTGCCCATACAAATTTGATATAAAACTAAGGGATAAGAAGGAAAAAAGGTAATTTGAAACTGCAGCTCACTGAATGATTATACATGCTAATGGGACCTCCTTGTGCTTATGTGAAAGGGCAAGGAAAATTAGGACCCCAGAAATTTCTTAGAATTCAAATTCTACGTGTACTCCCCAGGCTTTTTGATTGAACTTCAGAATCAGGATATGAAGTGGTCCATTGGGTTAGGATTGGGATTCATCTGTGGTAATACTGCCCTAAACACCTGTGTAAATGCACTCTGTGTGTTACCAGTAGAGCTGCACAATCACTGTGTGTCTGCAACTTCCAAGGCAAGGCACAGGACGAAAGATAGTCTCTGCTTATATTTCATCAAGAAAAAGTCAACATGAGCCAAAAATTATTACATTGTATTTCAGATCTGAGTCAGGGTATAAAAACAAAACAAAGTTACTGAAATCACTCTACCTCTATTTACAACAAAAAAACCCCAAAACCATAGAATAGCAGAGTATTTCCTCAAGAGCCAGCAGCGTAGCTGTACTTTGAGCATGAAAGTGCATTGGTGATCATTAGTGTTAGTGTTGCAGTGTTAATGCCACTTGTGGCTGGAGTTTGGGGCAGATCTGTCTGCAGGCACCTGTGTGTCAGCTCCTCCTGCCCTTGGTACAAATCAGCTTCATCTGGGAACCCATTTCACCGCACGAGCAGAGGTTGAATCCAGGCTGCTAAAACGGGAATGTGTGAACTTCAGAGCAGCAGTGCTGAGGGACCACCCTGGACTAATCACCCCCAGAGAAGCCAGGAACGGTATTGCATTAATGCAGTTATGTGGCTCCTGCCACAGTGGTGGGTGGTGGGAAATACCTTCTCTGGAATACTCAGTTTGCAAGTGGTATTTGTGCTGATACAGGGTGGGAGATGGACAGAAGTCTTTGCAACCACCCACAATCCCGCTCACAAGACTGCATACTCTGTGTATTGTATGCTGAGACACACAGAGCCCCTCAAATGGGGCATGAGGATGTCTTACATTTTGGTAAATATTACATCTGCCCTCACAGATCTGTAGGATATGCCCCAGAATTTAATTCTTAACAAATCTTTGCTATTATTTTCTTTAGTTAATCAATTACATTGCTATTTATCTACTGTCTTCCTCAAGTGTTTCTTGCGATAATACTTCATTAAATAACTTATTCAGGCTTTCTTGATCCTTCTTGCTAAAGTTATAAATTTGATTGCATTGCTATATTGACTGGAATGTTACATAGCAGTTAGCTTTTATTGTTTTTGTAATGTAAAATATGTGATTTTATTGTTCTTTTTTATATGTCAGATTTCATGTTTTATTAGAATTTTGAGCTATAACATCTTCAGGGTAAGATTTACCCACAGTGCTAAGTACACATTTTAAAATGTTGATTAATTAATGTGTAATTCATCTTAAATTATATTTTTTTTGACAGAACCATGAATGAAGGGTAATAAGTAAGCATAATTTTTGTTGCAGTATTTTTTTCTCAAGAGACACTCATAAAAGTTGCAATATCCATCCCACAGCTTCCTTTGCTTTAGGAAGGAAAGAGCAGCTTTCCTGTAGAGTGTTATGTCAAGACTTTGCCCTGTCTCCCTTTCATTGCCCTTGGGCCTGGTTATTGCAGGCCGAAGTGAAAAGGTCTCACTCCTGTGTGGTGGATGTAGTCTAAATCACAGTGTTGTAACCATCATTTGACTCTTCAGTAATCTGGTGCTATTACATGTGATTGAAGCTGAGATATTAGTATTTATGGTCCCTGATCAAATAAACTAGTTTTTAAATACACTTTACACCCTCTCCTCCTCTACGATTATTTTCTTCTTAATTTCATTACAAGAGGAGTTTAGGCAATTATTTTGGGTAAATAAACTGTATATTATTTACATAGTAAGTTTAGATTTCTCATAAATGCAGCTTTAAAAAATATTTGTTGATTTTAGAGTAAATATAAAAATCTCATAAGGGTCTTAAACTGTCATTTTTGTAACTAATACATAGTATGCTCAAATATAACTTTTTCCTCCCAGGTATTTTATCTGGGAAAACTTAATTGCTTAAAATTCAAAAGTTTCCTATACACATTTAAGCCCAAAGAAAGATCTGTCAGGTGATATATTTTTAAATATCAATTTCTGTGGACAACTTATGCATGACTCTGCTTTTTCAGCAGCAGCTTTTTCATGTTAGTTTAATTCACTAGGTGGTACTTAAGAATATTTCCTTCAATTTATATCTAACTTATTGTTAATGAGACCTCACCATGGTTAAGATGGGATGTGGCTGAACCAGGTGATGCATTCTGGGTTCCCCTTGTGTCATCTTTACTTTTCTCAACAGGGCAGTGCAGTCAAGGCAGTAGTGTTATGGGTAACTTGTATATTATTGACCAGTTGGGTGTCGTGGTTTAACCCCAGCCAGCAGCTAAGCACCATGCAGCTGCTTGCTGACATTCCCCTGTGGGATGGGGGAAAGAATCCGAAGAGTAAAAGTGAGAAAACTTGTGGGTTGAGATAAAGACAGTTTAATAAGTAAAGCAAAAGCCGTACACACAAGCAAAGCAAAACAAGGAATTCATTCAGTGCTTCCCATGGGCAGGCAGGTGTTCAGCCACCTCCAGGAAAGCAGGGCTCCATCGCATGTAATAGTTACTTGGGAAGACAAATGTTCACTCTGAATGTTCCCCCCTTCCTTTTTCTTCCCCCAGCTTTATATGCCGAGCATGATGCCATATGGTATAGAATATCCCTTTGGTCAGTTGGGGTCAGCTGTCCTGTCCGTGTCCCCTCCCAACTTCTTGTGTCCCCCCAGCTCACTTGCTGGTGGGGTGGTGTGAGGAGCAGAAAAGGCGTTGACTCTGTGTAAGCACCCCTCAGCGATAACCAAAACATCCCTCTGTTATCAACAGTTTCCAGCACAAATCCAAAACACAGCCCACTCTAGCTACTATGAGAAAAATGAACTCTACCCCAGCCAAACCCAGCACATCAGGCTAATATGCAAACATGAACTATTTAAACATCACTGGCAATTTGGGAATTTTGATCCATACAATCAGTTTTTATTTTTGCTGCTGGTGAGCAATTGCAATCAGCGTTCTGAGGTTTCTAATTCTCATCTATGTTCCTACATTTGAAGCAAGGTTACTGATGAAAGTATGCTTTATTCCTTTTTGAGTATCATTTGGGGCAGAGATAAGAGTAGTACAGATGCTCAAGAGCTGGTTATATTTTTCAAAGAATGCATTTATTAATTAATGGAATTCATAAACTAATCTACAGATAAACTAAATCCTTGAAATTTCATTATGAAGTGAAAAAAAAAAATGGAATAGCTATAATTTTGAGGAAAATGCTATCTATCTTTCATACCAAACTGAGAAGAGTAACTATCTTAAGTGCAAAAGGAAAATTAACTTCTTGCCTTTGCAAAATGAATTTACTCTGTGTGTGTGTGTGTGTGTGTGTGTGTGTAGTGTGTGTGTGTATGTGCATGCCCACATTTGTTAAGAAAATCCTGGTCAGTGACAAACTTGATAGAAATTGCAAAGTAACATTATTCTGATAGTAAGAGTCTCAAGATAAATGGATGGACTTTTGATGGACAAAAGTAGCAGACTTTGACAGTGGAACCTATGAAATTGTCATGAGTGTTTTTAATTTACTGATCTTCCCTTTTAATTTTTTTAGCGTATTTCAGAGAAGCAATATTACACAATTTATAAACAATCCAGATAATTTCAGATCTCAATCTGTAGGAGGAGAGAGAAAATGAGGTGTAGAGACATTAAAGTCCAATTCTTTAAGCACGTTACATACTTAAGTACCCTTTACATGTCCAGCTTCCCATTGAAATGGTATTGGGCCTCCAGTTCAGACGTGCGTGTGTGGATGAGACCTCTTTCAGGCTTAGCTAGGGTGTCTGTGGAAGGCCCAGCAACCAAATCCCAACCTCCCAAAGGGCTAGTCTTCCTCTAATATAGAACATCTTTTTCAAAATGTAAAATGTGCCTATTCTACTGTGAAGAAGACATAAATTAATGGTGATATGTACTGCCTTTATTAATGTGGCAAAAGGAAATGGAAATGCCGGATAGGGCTCCATTTCAAAAATGAGCAGCTACATGCGTTAGGAGTAAGGTGGGAAACGCATACGGGAATGTGCTCTTACATTTCAGAGAGAAGAAAGAGAGTGTTTCTCTTACTGCTGCCACAACTTGCTGCTGGTAGTGAAATTCCTTAAGAAAGTCTCTTCTGTAATTCCAGTAGCAGAGCTGGTCAGCAGCAGAACTGAATCTAAAATTCCATTCTGCCTGACTGTACCGTCTCATACGTAGAGTTACTAGTCAAGGATATTAGTCTCAAACAGTATTTTTTGGAGTAGTGGTTGTTGGCAAATACTGCAGCTTTCATTTGAATTAGATGTATCTGCTGGCTGATGTGACTCCTGGTAATAGCTCTGAATTTACAGATGTTGTAAAGATGTACAGGTGTAGTTCACAGTAACCACCTCTGTTTCCTTGTGCTCTGTAGACCACTGTGCAACCGTGCCCTTCACCTTAAGCAGGGAACAGAGTGAAGCTTTGCGTAACTTCTGCCACTTCAACCTTGGTACTGCAGAACAGCAGACTGCACAAATGAGAGAGCTTGGATGGGGTTTCCCTCATTGTCTGAAATTGCTCAGAAGGACATAGGGCAAATGTAAAATCTGAATACCTCTGAAAACCAGGCTGTTTGTTGTCAGGGGTTGAGTGAGAGGAAGGACACAGAGTATCTAGTGGATTTTTATCAGCAAGAATCACTAGCTGCAGGTGGCCTCAGCATGAATAGCCCTGAACTTAGCCATCTTATGGCAGGAGACATTTGGCCTTCTTCTAATCCAGGAAAATGGAGAAAATGGTTAGTCCTCATTTGCCATATGTACTTTCTCTGCTGGACCAGGCATGAGTACAGCAGAGCTGACATTTGGCCTTTTCTCCCTTAATTTTAATAGTTGTCTTTGAAAGAAATTGCCAAATTATTAAATGTTTAATATCTCAGCACTTAAAACATATTTTAAAACAGTCATGTATAATCTTTTATGTGCATATGTAGTAAAGTGCACCTATATTTTCTTTTGTGTTTGATCATTAACAGATATATTATAATGTCAATATATACTATGAATGATATTTTAAACAAACCTTCTACTGACTTGGCTGTAAACCTCAGAAAAAAAATTGGTTTCACCTTAAGGTTTTAATTTCCTTATGTTTAGTATAAAATCAATACTTTAAGAGTGACTAAAATAACAACCAGACAATATTTACTGCTTTTATGCTGAACATTTCATATCAGAAGAACGTAGGAGGAGTGTCCAAGTTATAACTTAAACATTTATAACCATCATTCAAGTTCATCTGAGAAAGCTTACTTTATTAGGTCTAGAAGTACAATCTATTCAATTAAAGCATTTCTCAGATAAGTGCTCAGTTGTAAGAAGCATTTTCCTAAACATTAGACATAGTTACTTGGATCTAGCATAGTCCTTCACCATTACAAGTCAGGAATAGTTCATCTGATAGCAATAAATTAGGATGAGTTTAAAATTGCTGGAAAAGAATGAAAGAATTGTGTCCACTACATTGTCTTTAAAAATAAAGTTAAAAGCATGAATGTGATTATTGGAGTGTCTGTTCATAGATGTATGAGCTAGATAAAGGGCATTTTGCCATAATGTGTCAGATTATTTTGACTTCAATTTTTCATGAGGCATGTTAAGGTAGTGCCTAATGTGAGTAATAGTGACAGAATCTGACCTTTGCGTGTGATTTTTTTTTTTTCTTTTCTATAACGACAGTGAACATCTGAAGTAAGCCTTATATCATTTAGAAAGTACTACTTTTTTGTTATGTTGTTTGTCACAGTGAACCAATTGGAGTTGGTTTTAAATCTCTTGTCTCATGATCGACAATCCCTCTTCTTTTCGTGTCTTACTTTCCAAAACAGAGCATAACTAAACATTCAAGAGTGATCAGTAAACCACTTCTTCAGTGAAAAGGTAGAACTACAAAAAAAAACAAACTCAAAAAATCAAAAGATAACTCAAGTTTCAGGCCAGATGGTACAATCATTCTTATACTGACTATACCGCTATAGTTGTGAACACTCCGTAGATTTCATATAGCAGTGGCAAATTATTGCCCTAAATTATGAAATATCAAGTCCAGAGGTAAAAAAGAAGTGATGAAGGATTACAACCCTGAGCGCGTTTCTTTTTTGTCCATTCCAGCTTGAGGAAGGCCATTCCAGACTGGTCTTGCTTAGTCCTGTTTTTTTGCCTCATAACTTCAGGTTATTTTGCTACATGTCCTTGAAAGAATTCCTTTGTCTGCATCGTGAATCCTTGCCAAGTCTTTTCTGACTGCACAGGATGCACATAGGTATTGTATTGTCATTCACCCAAACAGTGTGTCCTCTACAGCGACATTATGTTTTCATTATTATGGTACGGCAAAAATTATTTTTAAATACAGACTAGCATTGAATTTTATATTTCACTTATCTATGCATAATTAATCTAAACCCAAACATGGATAACTTTTCGGGATTTAGTCATGGAAGGAAGCATTATATCCAGATTTCTAAAAGTCAGACGTAGCCAAGTGAAAACACAAACACTCTTTAGTGTTTGGCTTGATCTGGTGATGAATTGAAGAAAGTTTTATGAAGTAATCAAAGAATATTTGGCCAAAAAGAGCAATACTGAAAAGTAGACAATGTCATTTGAACCAAAAAGTTTCTTACTCTTACAATTGCAGGCTGATACCAGAATCACCAGCACCAGCAATTTGTGCCTTTATTTGGTGATAAATTAGGCAGGTCTTCCTGAGCTCACACAAGCAGAAAAGTAAGAAATGATCTCAGACGTTTGTGAGTCACGCTGTGTCTGATTAAGTTAAAGGCATAGGAGATATAGAAAACTGCTGTGTGGGGATATTTCAGATATATTATGTTACTGACACTGGAGCAAAGACAGACATTGTAGGTTTGTCGTACACACACAATGTTCTTTGATCTAAGCAGCAATGCTCAGTTGGTCAGAAAAAGCACCAGTGACAAACTTTCAGCTGAATATATGAGTACGGAGTTTACCAACAGTTTTAATGTACTTTCCAGGCAGCCGATCTCAGATAGTGTTTTCCATAATCCAAGTCTGCTGAGACTGCTTCAATTGCATTTATCACTTCAATAAAGACTAAGTAGAGATTCATGTTCTGTCTTCTGTATTTTTCTTACATTTGACATACTATGACGGTGGCTCTTCTCTTTGCTTTAAATCCTACTATATTTCTAGATATACACTTTTTTGCAGCTCTGCAAAGTGATTGAAAAACTTTCTAACTGGAGTTAGATAGCAGTTATAAATCTCTTTTCATGACTTAACTGCATTCATGCTGTTCCAAAATGGAGGAGCATACTGAATCCATTAGCTATTCCAGGAGAGCGTTTGTCTCATCAGACAGGATTCCATAGGGATACAGTACTTTCTGTGTTTGGAGAACTTTTTCTAAGACACTAGAAGGAAGCAACTCGGTTGTGAACTACCTTCAACAATATATTAGCTCTAAGCGGAACAATGCAATTTGTTTTTTTATTTTGAGATATTATTTCTTGTTGTGTGCACTGTCCTCTAGTTTCATCACTGCTGAACTTAGGTGAGCTATTTATGATTATGATTATCCCAGTTTTCAAAGACTCTTTGAAAGATCAGTTTTGTTAATAATCAGTATTAAATTTGCTTATGTCCTTCAGTGGGACATAAGTGTAACATGGTCCATAAACTTCCTTTAGAGCTTTGTGGATATTTTTATGCCTTGTTGATTAATGAGTCATTGCATATCATGACTTCTTTTCCTGGTATTCATCATGTGTTAGTTTGAGTTGCAACATTTTCTTGCAATACACTTTATTGTATTGAACTCAATGTATGGAGTAATTGTATTTTTCATAGGCTCATGACTTTTTTAAGTGTAAGCATCCTGATATTTTAGGTGGTTGTGTTTTTTTCAGCAAAGCAGAATGTATCACTCCACAGTAGTATGCTGGTAGTACCTGGGGGAACAACCAGCCATTCAACTTTATGCTGTGCTTTTTCCTGATTTTAGTTGGAAGTTAGTACTGCAGTTATATATTGTTGCAGTCCAGTTTGTCTTCAGCATCTCTTTAATTAAGTAGCTTAATTGTTATGTTAGCTTTACTGTTATGTTAGCTTTACTGTTGTTTGAATTTTGTTGTTGTGTTGTTAACCAGATAATAAAATGACCAAGTAGATTTTATTATTTTATTACAGAACTTGTTCAGGTGAGAAAGTTCACATGTGATAACCCAGGGTAAGAGTTTATAGTTTACCAACAGTTCTGTGAGGACTTGAAGTGAAAGACTTAATGCTCTATACAATTCCATCATCTGACCTACTCCATTAATATTCTCTTTTAATCAAGTCAGTAGGGTTGTATGCTTTTCCCCATCACAACATCCCCAATTAAATCGAATAAAAATGGAAAAAAATCTATAGCGGGCTTTATGCAGTGTTTAGCTTTCCCTTTTGAAGTATTTAAGTTCTACTTGCAGTGGAATTACAATTTTGGCTAAAGTAAGTTTGGCCTGATTTTTTTTCCCCAAGTCATTCTCTTCATTCCTTGAACAAAACTAACCTAAGTCAAGGTATTCTGAGGAAGAAAATTCACAATATGAGGATTCTTAACTATCCTCTTGTCTTTCTGTAAGGGTCATCTTTCTAGGTATATGAAGAAATTCCTATATATTGCTCTCTATTTTGTGTATTTTCAATGAGATGAAAAAAGCTTCCGCTTATTTACTATTTTGTTTGTAATGATTATTATTAATTCAGTCTGACAATCATTTGCAGTTTTCATGCTGGGTCTACGCAAGTTCTGTACTAGCTTCACTATTTCAGTTGGAGATGTGTTTTTTCTGCAGTTGTATTATGGAAACATTCCTTGATGTGTATTTAGTTAAACTGGTGTAAAGGTTATTTTTGTATATGTGGGTTCTTTCCTCTGTCAACCAAGTCAGATGGCTGGCCAGGTCACTCTCATGATGATTTTATCACCATTAAACCTATAAAGCTCGTCTGGTAGCTGTACATAGGAGTGGTTATGTTTAATATTTTTTTCTTTTTCATCGATCTCGCTGAATTCTTAATTGAGTCTTATGAACCAAGACTTAGTTTTGCAGCAGTAGTAAAAAGCTAAGTTACAGGCTGCTTTGCACAAGCCTTTGCTCAGCCTTTTTTTTTTCTTTTTTTAAATACTCGTCTTTGTTGATTTCTCTTCTTGAAAAGGCTAGTTTATTATTTTCATTAATAGGCTAAGTAATGCAATTTTCCCTTTAAAGATAGGAACTTGTACCTGGATTTTTTTTCAATGGTAAAGCCCTATTTTCCAATCAATCATGTTTATCTGTATTGTCTGTTCGTCTAAAAGTATCTACATGTTTGTACCTATGCAAGCCAAGTTTGTACCTATTCAGAAAGGCATTTAAAATACTTTCTAGTTAGCATTCATTTATTAAGGAATATTTGTGCTGTTCAGTGCAGCAAACTTGAGCATTACCAGCAACGTGTTCAATAAATCCCAGTAATATTTACAAGGAACTTCTTGGCCCAGTTTCTAAGTAGTCAGAAAAGCCTGGGTCCATGACTTCAGTATTTTCCAGTGAAGGAGAAATGCTTCCAGGATATTATATTCCTGAATTAATATTTTGTTGAGTATATACAGGTTTTGAACAGGGACAGTAGATGGCAAAATCACTGCAAAGGATGATGTACCCTCTGGCCTTGGTCAGAGCAGAATACTGTGAGATAAAGATTTCTAGCAAGAGCTATGCACACACATGTTGCTTCTTATGTTGTATACCTTTGATCTTACAGTGACAAGAGTAAGTCAGTGCCCTTAGAGTAGGGTTAGATACTCCTATAAGCGGCCTACACTTTTAATCCTCCTACAAACAGGTTAAGTTGATTTACCTTTTAATATTCATCTTCCAGTTAAATGTAGTTGCCTACTCCTTGTGGTTTATTATAAGCAAGAAAGGTATTCTTTTGATATAATGCATACTTGTGTTTGTGTTATCTTATCAGAATTAGTCACTTAAATGTCAGACAGTTAACATATTTTATGGGTAGTTTTAATAATGAGGAGCAACATTTCCAATAACTTTCTAGAAATGCTGGAACTGGCATAAATGAAAACAGAATACTCACACTGTCATGGCTTACATTTGCATGGGTTACCCATTTTGGCCTATTCCAGTGAATCCCACAATTTAGGCCACAGGTAGTGGCCCACAATGTGACTAATTTTGTTAATAGCACTAAATATTTATCTATGTAGTCTCCAGACATTGAGATTTGCAGAAACATATATGCATGTTTTCAGTAACAGATTCCTAGAAAAACCTGTGCTAAATACATAGTCCAGTAGTACATCAATCTTCTACATTTAAAACAAAATTGCATGACATGAAAATCAAGGATGAATATTTTATTCTTTCAGAATTTTTTTCTAATGTAATAGAATTTTGCATTTCCTGTATTATCTTTTTAAGTACAGGGTAAATTAACTTGACTTTAGTAGCTGCAAAAGTCATGTAATAGCATGTTCCTCCTATGCTAATATTTGGAACCGGTTAAGCATTTTCATTAAAGTTTGGTATTGTATATTGATTTTTTTTTTCATATTTTCTTTTTCCTGGAGAGAATAAAACACTTTTGCTTTTAAAACTTGAAGTCAGTTGAAATAGGCTTACTGATTTTTATCTAGAGTGTCAAGATTGCAATAGTTTCTGGGTTGCTGCCATTAATATACATTTAGGTTATGCAGGATTTTGTCTTAATATGATCAGTCTTTATTTATGTAAAGTAGAATTCTGACACCATTTTACCGATATACATTTAGCAAAGGCAAGAATTCTGGATCTGTATTATTAAAATGCATAGAGCAGCTATCATATTCTGGGCGTCTGCTGAAATATGCTTTTAATTGAAGCAGAATTACAGCTATATATTATCAATGTGAATCTAGTTAAGAGTACAGCATTGTCTGTACTGCTTCATTGTTGTACTAGGACAACGGGCTCTGTTCTGTGGGTTTGAATTTAAATGCTATTGTGTGTCAAGAATAGGTACTTAGTGCAGGAAGTGATCACGTAAAGATTATTCTGGAAGATGTGCACTTCCAGTTGATGTGACAGACAGTGTTTGTCCCTGAGAAGAAAGGCTAGACCCATATATTCAATGATGTTTGTATTTGTATTTTTGATAGGAGGTTAGTACTCTGAAAAGGGGGAGTTACGTGCCCATATCCAACTCAATAGTGCCTCAGTATAGCAAATAATTCTGGAGAAGTCTTTTAAATTTGCTTTCTAAAAAGAGGGAGCAAAAAAGAGAGAAAGAGGAGGAAAAGAGTAACTTAAAAAGCCAGCTTCAGGTGATTAAAAACACTTAAGAGAAGCTGGAGTTTTTACCTGTTTCTCCACCTACAGTGCAAAGGCCAGCCGCATGATTCCCTGTGTTACCTTTCTTGGTGTTCCTGTCGCAGAATGCCTAGCAGTGCTTCAGACAAAAGGCAAAACACGATAAAATGGAATTTTTATGTGCCATAGATGGCTAAGTAGCTGTTCAGCTCCTACCCATGAATATCAGTGTTCATGTACTTAGTTTTAAGTGTGCAACTAAATTATTAACATTGATTTTAGGAGAATCAAGTGAGATGTTAAATACATGTGCTAATGTTTACATGATAGTAACCTTAGTTTCAGTGCTAATGAGTTTTTAGTCATCATACCTATGTAAAGTGTGTTGAAAAGCAAATGGCAAGTGAGTATCTCAAAGAGAGTATTTAAAAGAATAATAGAAAAATGTGAAATCACATTCATGTCAACCGCTTTTCATGAGACAAGAACAGACAGATCTCCAATACCATCAAAAGGTGGTACATTTGAAATGGACAGAAAAGTGAATGGTTTTACACTGGACCAGTGTTTCTCACTGTCACAAGCCATTACTGTTGTGAGTCAGATTTAAAAAATCCTTCAGCAGCTGTTTCAGATGGCTTAGCAAAGGATGTTATTTTTCTGAAAATCTTGGTATGCATGAAAAATACAGGTGTTTACAGAAACATTAGTTAGGAAGGAAAGGTATGTCAGGCAAGTGGCATATGTGTCCACAGACAGTCATTAGAATTTAATTGACTTTCTCTCTTAACCAAAACTTTTTTAATAGTCTGGAGGAAAGTTTGTCTGAAATATCTATTGGATAGATATTGATAGATCTTGAATTGGGGGGAAAGTCTGGTAAGGAAATGCTGTAGTGCTTCCATCATTCCTGGTCAGTTGTCACCATCTCTTCTTCTGTGCCATAGGTTCAGCTGGAGGTTTTCTAACCAGGCAAGGTCGCAATTAATATATTGTCGTATATTTGCAAAAAATAACCTTCTGCTCCCAAATAGGTCAGGAATTTCAATTATTAGGGACATATTAGTACATAAATACCAATAGATGAGCAAACAGAAAAGAAAGTCAATTTTAGAACATATTTCTCAAGCATATAAAAGAAAGTTTGGATGCCAAAGTGGAGATCTGCTTCTCTAGAGGGAATAAAATTTAGCAATGTAAGTCCAGTTGCTTTAATACAGCATAAATTCCAATAGTGCAAGTAGTTTAAAATTATCATCATCAGTGAATACACTAATGAAACCTTGTTTTTCTTATAATTTCAAACAGCAAAAACAAGTCTTTGGGGCATAATAAGATGATAACATATGGTATCTGTTTTAATAAATGATGTTCGGATTGGAAATACCGCCTGATGTTAATACATTTTGAAATCTTTGTTGTTAAGCTTTTCTTTATTTCGTGAATATTATTGCCCGTGGTGGCCACGGACATAGACAAAACAAGCCTGCATTGATGATTTTAGAAAAAAGGAAAAAGGAAAAAAAACCAAAAGGATTTCCTCTCTTGTACTACTCAGTGACTCATTGTTGTCTGGTGTAGGGTTATTTTGTTGACTGATTGCCACTGGATTTTTATTTATGCTTTTTAATTAACAATTACAGTTTAAATACCTCATATAAATCTATGGTCGGGGGGGTGGTTGTTCAACTTTATTATGTTATTTTCATATGCAGAAATATCACAGTATTAGATTTCACTAGACCTCTGTTTTATAGAGGTTCTCTTTACCTTTTAGAAGATCGAAAATGACTGCTTCATTTTGGGTTGGTCTTTGTTCCAGTTTATGTAATTTGACTACAGAAACTCTTCTTTAAGAACAACAATCAGCAAGCTTTTTCCTTTATTTTTTTATAAAGCAGCTAAGGACTGTTTAACTAATATGGTTTTATGGGTTATAATGAGGACACTTCAAATCATATTCACCTTTAATTTCTATAATATTATTGCAACAATGAATAAAGTACTTAATTACCTTTCCACCATGTCTTTTCTTTTTCCGAATATGCTATAGGAAATAAGCACAAAGGATTTAAATTGATCTCTTTTTAGACTCATCTGCTCATGTAATTGATTCCCCCCTATTGAAACCTATTCTTTCTGTCTGTATTCCAAAGATTTCTTTGCAAAGGTCCAGCCCCAGCAGGTTGATTACACACTTGTTACCTGTAATTCAATACAGCAGCGCCCTGTTTACAAAGTCCAGATTTCCTGTGCTGTCAGTTAGGGCAATCAGCACAAAGACCAAGAGCTTTTGGAACTAAATAAACAATGAGAAAAACATTCAGGGCTGCCAGTAACCCTTCACAGGTAATTTAACAGCCTTTGACTACAAGGCATCAGTTGCTGTAGATGTCTGCCGAGTATGAAATCTGACATTCTCCCTTGCCATGTTCTGCCAATAGGTCTGTGTGTAATCTCTCACTGAGGTTCACCGCCGCTCTGCTGTGCTCAACCAAACCGCCTTTATTATGACGGATGCCCACACCTGCGTTCTGTCACCTACATGCCGTATACTTTTCCAAAAGGATATAGCGAATTATGTAGAATTTCAGGGTTAATGAAATTAAGGTTGCTCCCTCACCCCTTCTGCCGTTGCCGTTCTGGTCAGCATCCTGGCCAGCATAAGCTTTTTGAACTCTTAATGTTAAATACGAAGAAAGAAACTGCTTGATCAATTCTGTATAAATTGGACTCGGTTTTTATTGCAAACAAGGAGCAGAGGATCACTATTTTCTGAATGCCCTTTAAGTATTGGACAGATTATTTTATTGTCTAAAGCTTTGCGTTTATGTATTTTTAATTTAACTTGTTTTATTCCTGATGCATTTGGTGCCTTTCCTGTCAATTCGGATAATGATTCGGAAAGCTATTTTAAAGACCACTGACATGTATTGAAGCAGACAAAAAACATCCACGAGGAGAAGAAAACAGAAACAGGGATTCGTCTGGGTCTGTGTAAGAAAAGTTCACATCTTTTACTTCAGCAGTCAAATCTCTTTGCAAGCAGATAAAATTAATGTTATATATACAATTTTAAAAGTGCATCTGTTAAAAAAGATCAAGCTAGCAAGCATAATACATACAAGGTAGATGTTTATTATTAATATAAACAACCCAAACTATCCAACAAATAAACATTTTATTGGCTGAGTGCAATGAAAGCTCATGGAGTTCTTCCTGCTTTCTTTTTTAATTATTCCTGATATATAAATCTGTAGACATCTTGCAAGCTGTTATGAAGAATCTATTTTTTCAAAAATATTGTACGAATATAAGAAATGAAATTACTTTTAAAATCTGGGAAAATCTATTATTTAATTATATTTTAAACAGAAACTGGTTCCCTCTTCTGTTTTCACACTTTCACTGATGAATTTCTGAGCACCTTACAGTGGTCAGTTTAATAGGAGATAGCTGAAGATGTTGGGCAATAGACAGTCCCTGCTGCTTGATTCGCGTATCTGCCCTGTAATTCTGCGTCAGGGAACAAGATTGTGCAGCTGTAGATATATGCATATCCATGGCTGGAAAACCAAATGCATATATTTAGTGTTTGTTTAGTTCTTCTAATTATTTGCTGTGTCTGATTTGGCAATGAACATACAGATTAAAATTATATAGACATGATTTGGACATAGCATTGGAGAGGAAGGATTGTTATGTGGTGGTGTTTTTTTCATTTTAATTATATTCTCTGCAAAAGTAGAAGCTGGAATGGTGTCAGACCAGAGGCAGTTTACTAAAAGCATAAGTAATTCAAGTGAGAGATTCCAAATTCCTTTGGGGATCCCTAAATGTTTAGTGGTGTCTGTGCTCCCAAGGGAGCAGGGAAGAGGATAATAACAACACCATTTTCATTGTACTTTAATGGGGTCAGGAACAACACTCTGAGGTTGATAATCTTAGTAAGAACAAAGTATTGTAAAGATTTAACTATTTTGCAACAACAACAATTAAGGATTCTAGTGTAGAAAGTTCTAATATGGTTATAACTGACACAAGCTCTTTGGAATAGCATGGTAACCTGTAGGAAGCAGCCCTGTCCTGTGTAGGTTGGCTCTTCGAAACTTAGGGAGCGGACAATGATGACTCAGTATTTCTGATATATTTCAGGCTAGTGGATCCATTATATAGTCAGGATGGGTTGTATTTAACTGTTTCAGCAATGGCAAAGTAATGAACTGCCACAGGAAAGTGCTTTCGAGGAGGTGTATGGTCCTCCACCAAGTTGTAGCTCAGCTGTACACTGAATAGTCATTAGAGCTTTATTATAATGTATCCTTATTGGGTTAGGTTCATCTTGGATAAACAGTGGAATACTTTTAATGGAAGATATCACGTGGGACTTTTATTTATTTATGTATTTTACAGTACGAAATGATCCATACTTGACGAGAACTAAGATAATTTTAAGGCCCAGTAAAAAAATGACCCGAAGGGTAGCTGCATTCACATCATGCTCTGAAATTAGCCTTTCCTAAGTGAGAAATGAGCTCCCTCGTTCTTAGCTGTTTCACTTGCTCTCCCTGTGCTACCTTCCATGTTTCTTTCAACAGCTGAACTAAGCTGAATTACCAAATGCACCTGTAGCCAAGAGAATGTTTTTACATGGTTTGCCGCAGGTTCTTTAGAGATTTCTCCAAAGTGTACCCACAAAACAGTTGCTGCATGATTTCTTCTTTTATACTTCTAACCCCTTTTGGACACCTGAGGAAAATTGGAGAAAAGTTTTGGAAGATTGACAGCTTTTGAATTACAGTAGCACATTGCACAGTGATTGCATTAACAACTGATAAATTATTCTGCTTTAAGTTTTAGCCATTCTCTCCTTTCCAGATTAACTGGTATTTTTTACTATGTGTGGATGGGAGCTAGATTTAGAGACATAGGCTGGATTATGTTTTTGAAGTGAGAACAAACCTAGATTGCTAGTCTATGGTTATTGTTATTAGTTGGTGTGATGCTACGAGCAATAACATCTTCTGCACACAGGTCAAAATCAAGTGGAGGGCTCATGTTAGGACTCAGCTTCACTTTAAGTATGATTATAAAGAAATTATGACTAAGAGAATTTGAGTTAGTAGATGCCTACAACAAACTGAGTGTGCTTCTGCTTCAGGACCTCTCCTTCTACTCAAGTTCTAAGTTGATGAAATTTTGGCCTAGGTAGGTCTCTTCAGAGTTATGTTTCAGTTCCCTAACTATATCCCACACATTTGAAATATTTAGATTTTATTAATTCATAGTCTACCTGTAGTTTTATACCTTTGTAAAATTTTATTTTGTTGTGGTTTATTTGTGCATTATTCTGCCATAGAATTCTCTTAGCGGGCAGTACTTCAGCAGCAACTATCTCCAACTTTAAAAAAAAAAAAAAAAAGAGGCACATTAAATGAAAAAAAAATCTATCACTGCTTGATTTTAAAAATAAAAAGAAGAATGTTGGATTTTGCACCAGGACTACAGTTACTCCTGCATTTATCTCTCTTTCAAACTGAATAGAAAGTCCCAGCTACCATGTATCTCAGCAATGTGCATTAAGGATACTCAGATAATATTTGCATATTGTTGCTTTCAAAACTAAATATTTGCACAGTCTTTTGTTAGGTTTTGTTCCAGTTTTCATTTTTGGCTACTTCTCCAGTACATCTCATTTGGCTGATCATGTGCAGTAATCTAACAGTCAAGAGTGATCAGGAAAGCAACAGAAAATGCCACTGAATCTTGAGCTTCCATTGCCCATTTCCCATTCCCCAAATAGTGTGAGAGCATCTGAATGCAAATCCCACACGTTCTGCATCTGCATATAATGAAAGTCAGGACAAAACTACATGATGTTAGAGTTTTTTCCTGAAAAAAATGGTTAGCAGTTGTTAGCTGCAGAATGAGCTAGTTTTCTTCTTCTAATTTAATGAATTGCTTCATACCTCTTCACTTCAGGGCATATTTAATACTACTGTTGATATTTTGTTATCTCTGGAGTGTAATGTATTTGTGTTACAGTATAATTGTATTTTACACTTCTTTGTTTAACTTTTGATTCTCAAATTCATCTACCCATATGAGAGGGGAAAACAGACTGAAAATATTTTAACAGTGTTCTAATCATTCCTGACTTAATTTTTAAACAACATATTAAGCATGTTTTTTTGTCTCTCAACAATACATCAATTGAATGGGATCAGGCCACAGTTCAAAATAGGATTCTTACAAATCAATTTGATATATTTTTCAAATCCAAAAGAGTGCGAGGACTGCCAAAGGAGTTGTTCCTTACATGTTATTTTCTATCAGCAGGGGTTTGTTCATTTGTTTGAATGGTTTTAATTGAATTTGTGATGATGGATACCTAAGCAGGTTAACTTAGAGTAGTAGGAAACACCAGAAAGATGTTTCTGTGCCATATGACAGGGATTCCATAATGCAAAGTTGAATTAATTGATCAATTCCTGCTCTGAGGTGGAGTCAATAATAAGCATAAAGAAATATGAGTAGCAGAGCAGGAGTACTGCATAACTTCAGAGATGATTTAACAAATACAAATGTACTATTAACTTTAGTGTCCTTTGCTGGGGTTGTACTAAAAATCAGTATACCTATCTGAAGTTAAAGCGGATGCTTTTGACAGGCAGGCAAGGAAATCTAAAAGGAATGAAAAGGAGATGAGAAGAAGGCAGCATTGACACTAGGTAGACTGTTGTGTAAATGAACTCCGGGGGATCAAAAAGCAGTACTTTTTAAAATGCATTTGTAGGTTTCCTTTCCCATCCGTAAGGTCTTGTCTTTCTTTTGTTATTATCTTGTCCTCTCTTTCACACATGCTCTCTCTTGTACATGCACAGTCTCTCTTGTTCTTTTTCTTTTTTTTGCTTCCGTCATATTCTTTATAAATTCCTTTCTTAATTGTATCAATGGCACTAAGAATTCTAGGAGGAAAGAGAATCGTACAAGACGCGAAGTATCTCTGGTAGATTTTTTGGTGAAGGAACACAGCTGAAATGTAATCAGAACATCACAGCAGAACTATCACCACAACTAGCTTGCTTTATGCTCTGGAAACTTTAGGGTGCTTTTTTTTTTTTTTTTCGGGGGGGGGAGTTGTTTGTTTTGGGGTTTTTTTTGTTTTTGTTTGAGGGTGTTGATTTGTTTTAGATATTGCACAACGGGGAAATCTCTTTAAACTATCTGCTCTTCTGAGTTTTCCATTTTTACTTTCTTGAACATTGGGTTGCTGTTTGCCCAGAGCATTCAGTCACAGAGCCAATGCTCTGCAGATTGTCTGTTTGACTCTGTTCCAGTATCACCAGCTCTCACATTTAATTGTAAATTGCATGGTAATTGATATTTACCTTAAGCCCTAGCACCAGAATTCAGGTGATTATATGAGAATCTTCTATTACTTTTTTTTTTTAATTAAAACATTCAGTCTTCATTATAATGGAAACATACTTAGTGTGATCACGGACTTACTAGGTTGGGCACAAGCTTCTGTAACTTCATGTCCAAATTTCTCAGTGGTTACTGAGTAGTGAGGCGTGAGTACGTTGCAGGTAAAGCATGGCACCAAGCCCAAAGGAATAACCCTTGTTATTTCCATGAAGGGAAGGATTATGCCTTTTGCTGTTCCTCACACTGATACGGTCCTGAGTGGAAGGAGACAGCCACGTTGGTGTGGGTTTGTCATTACATTGGCTGGAGGCAGTAGCAAAGTCTCTGGTGGTAGAAGAGAGGAGGAAGAGGGATTAGTCCTGGGGACAAGGAAGTGTAGCAGTGAGAGCATGTGACCTGCAAAGTATTGCCTGGTTTCTCACGTGAGGTCCTGCTAGGGAAAGAGTTTTGTGTAGGAGGAAGGAGAGAGAAAGTGTGTATTTTTACAAAGCTTGTTTTGTTGACTCTTCTTCTGCTCTCCTTTATACATAAAATAAATATCATTTTAATAAGGTGTATATTCCCTTTTTAGCCTGGAAATAGTGTGCCGGTAACCATGCTGTTGATGGCTTCCTGCTTACATGTCACTTCTCCCTCCCTCAGCTAAAAACAACTTCGCAACCTCCTATCATTTTCAAGTTGATTTTACAGGAATATACCATTAATGACCATGCAAAAGAAAAAAGCTGTGATTTGGATGTTACTCATAGGCATGATAGATGCCATGCTGAGGAATGTGTGCAGGATGCAACTATTTAGTAACAAGGCTGTTGATTCTGCTGCTTCTGAAACAGCTCTTTATAGAAAATGTAATAGGGTTTGATAACCTGCACGTGTTTATTTCCTACCTGCATCAGCAGTAGCCTCAACTGTTAGTGCCTGTGAGCTCTTTTAGGATATAGGAAAAAGTTTAATGCATCTATTAATGTCTTTTCTCTGGTATTCTTCTGCACCTCAGACCCATCTGCATGCTGAAAGCAAAGGAACCCCTTCTAAGTTGACATAAAGAGAGTAGGAAATCTGTTAGCTCTCTGTATCTCCATCACCTTCACTTCTATGAAGGCACTGGTATTAGATCAAGGCATAACATTAGGTTTATCTGAAAATGCGTTCCTGAAAAGTCTAGTGTTTCTGCTCTAACTTGCTGGTCTTACTGTTATTTGGGTGCTAGTATATATCCTGAATTTAATTGTTCTTCCAAAATAAATCTTCCCATTTTATATTCTCATCTCTAAATCAGGTTGCACAATGAAATCGATAGCATATTTAGTGTTCTCTTACTTTAAAAATAAACATAGTCTGTCAATGGTATTCTATAAAAATATAGGTATAAAAACAAATTTAAGATATGTATTACCCTTATATATCACCATAATGCAAATCCAAGCAGTATTTATTTGCCACAATCAGTAACTGCAGTGATTGTGTCCTTATGAAAATAGATGTTTCTTTAAAAATGCATCAAAAAAGTTTATAAAAAAAAATGGCAAGTCATATATGCGTATGAGCTCACTAACAGAAAAATAGGATTGAGATTGGTTTTCAAGGGTTAAATATCTTTTAGTACTAACATTAAATGCCTGAAATTTATTTTATCATGGATGTTAGTTGAATAATCTGTGTGTGCCTGGTTCTGGAATATGAACTTTGCAAAAATTCCCTAAAAGCAGTTATATTTTTTAACATCATTTTTAATGTAGGTTTAGTATCACTGTCACAGCATCTAAGGCGTCTTTGGAAGAAGCTACACAGTGGTTTTATAGAGATTGCATCGTAGAGACTTTTGTGATGGATTTGTAAATACTACAGGAAATATTGCAGCAATAAAACAGATCTTACCCAAATGACAAGTTGAAACACATAATTTTATTTATTTATTTTAATAAATTTAGTACTCATGAAAAGTGCCAGATTGACAGCTACAGAGACTGAATACCTCTATTCCACACAGTAAGTAAAAAAAAAAAAGTAGTCCAGGATTCTCATGTGGCCCTGCTAATGTCTTAACCTTGATCTGTAGCTACCACCTTTTGACACGAATAGTTCAATTTACATCCCTATTCACTCCTTAAACTAAAACTGCCATCAAGAGTGGCAAATGTGGTGACATTGTACTGGAAACTACTCAAGACAGAACTGCTGACTGATATTGCAGGGACAACTCACACTCTTGAGAAACCACTGTCCTGGACAAGTTTCAAAACAGTGTGATGTATATGTGAAGGTTTCCATAGTCCTTTGCCAAAGTCCCAAGGTGGTTTGTCATCTGGCCATAGTATTCCTCTTTGCTCCCTGACTGACTCTAGCCAGTGCTAAGAGCTTTTACACTCTTTTTCACTTACAATTGCATTTCAGTTGCTGCTTGAGCAACTATGCAGAGGATCAATCCCTCGATTACATCCTTTTTTTTAGTTCAAAGAAATCAAATTAATTGCCCCTCAAGACCAGGTTTGAAGACTCATCCAGAGGAGGCTTTCTTGAGTTTTGCCTCTTCCTCCCCATGACTCTTACTCTACCAGTGAGTCTGGCTGGGAATAAGTATCCCTGGAAGTGTTCAAGGCCAGACTGGATGGGGGTTTGGGCAACCTGGTCTAGTGGGAAGTGTCCCTGCCCATGGTGGGGGGGTTGGAACTTGATGAACTTTAAGGTCCCTCCCAACCTAAACCATTCTATAAAGTTGTACTGGCAGAAGAGATGTAGCAAATTGTATAGGCTTGGATGGGCCAGACTTTGGTTTGACAGTGGCATGTCTGCTTTCTTTTGAAGCTTACCTTGTCTTTCTGCCATAGCAGCAGTGGAAATCGATCAGAGGCAGCCATTTATGCTTCTACACTGCGATTGGAATTAGCTTGCATTTAAAGTAGTCAACCTTAATTACTTCTTTGCAAAGCTCAAGTAAAATTACTGTCCTGTTACCCAAATTGCCCCATGTTAAGTAGGTACTACTAAGGATAACAAGTACTGGTGTAATATTATTTCATTGCTAAATAGAATTAAGATGTTCTTAAAGACAATATGGCAGAGATGTGCCACTTTGTCACAGTGGTCTGTTCCAAGGCAGAATGTTGGTCTTGGATGAGAAATAACATATGAAATTTTTTCTATAGTTTTCAGGTTTTATTCTAGGTATATTTTTTAAAGCTATACTGTTGTACATAGTTCAGTTATACTCTCCTCTGAAAAGGAACTGTGTTATTTGAGCTGCTACTAGTTGTTTAAAACGTAAACTTTAAACTGAAAATAGGAAACCTGTTCTTTTGGGGGATTTTGTACTTGCAGATGGGCAAAAGGATTGAAGTACTGTATTATTCATAGATTTGATTGGAATGGTAAAATTTGTCATTGGTTGAGAAAAATTCTATATGATTTCACTTTAGTGCCTGATGCTTTTTGGTTGTTGTGGTCAAGTTAGTGGCTGCTAATGCAGCTTAAGCTCTAGAACTGGTGTAACATTGGTCTGCAGAAAAATATAAATGTATTTTTCTTATCCAAAATGAGCAGTCTCATTGTAATACTGGTGGTATATTCCTCTGTTGTGCTGTCCAGATGACACAGTTCTTACAGATACATATGATACTTGCCTAATACCATAATTTTTTAGGTCAGATCTCAGCTCAATATTGAGAAGTGATATATCTTACTTAGCACATGTGTATTGATTACCAAGTAGATTTTTGCTGGAGTTAAACTTCTCATTGTATTGCTGTTTTTGTGGGAAAGTTACCTGTGCTTTATGAGTTCTACTCTGCTGTAACTTTCCTTAAGAGAGTAATAATATATATCTTTAAGTGAGTGAAATCAGATGGGTTGGCAATGAACTCAGATCAGAGCTTTCCAGCAGTAGCAGCCCAGCTTCAGCAGCTCTGTAATCTTAAAATTTTTAACTTCTAAAAGCACTATTGTGAACACTTTGTAAAAAAAAAAAAAAAAAGTTAATTCTTCAAAGTAAAAAAATTTAATAATTTTTGTAAATGATCATGTGGTAATTATTAAACTAATATGTAATTAGCATTTTCTAATGACAATCATAATCTTGACAAATGCTTTCATTCATTTTGTTCTGATCATTACAGACTTTAAAAGCACAGATTTTTGTTAACTGAGTCCCTTGGCTATTCATCAGTGATGCAATTCAACCTAATACTCCAGTGGCCAGTAATCAGAGAGTTGCCTATTAAGTGAAGGAAATTTTATCATTGTCTTTCTGAACATCACCTTTATTTCTTCTCTAACACAGCAGGTAGATAGAACTGTAAGAGCAGCCAACTGATACATATTCATTCCTTTTCTAAAATGGTGAATTATGCCAATTTTTGGATGTTGGTGATCAAAATTAAACAAGTACTTTGCCAGTCTCTGAGGTTGTTCAGGTACAGTATTTTTCTGAAAAGCTGAACTAGAAGTAGATTTCAGTCTTCTCAATATTCGTCTTTGTTATTACTTCTTAAAGGTTTGACTTTCTTTGGGGAGACGTCGTTGTTTTTTCCCTAGTAAGAGGAGTGTTGTCTTTTCTTCAGAAGCAATATCCTTGCTCTTCTGAATTCCTGTGAATAGCTATTACCTATGATATATTGTCTATGAGCTTGAATCTATAAATTGGTACTTAAATTACATCAGAGATACTGAACATGGCATACCTAAACGTTCTTCTATGTGCAGGCAACAGATCCTCTAGTCAGTGCTGATGTTTGAATCCCTCATTTATGCCACTGCTTGGCCCAAGTCCTTTCCCCTTGCAATTCTTTGTATTTTTGAGCTCTGTCATGGCAGAGGTACCGTTCTGATCCTTAGCTCTCTGCAGCAACTCTGTGGCTGATCAGATCTCTGTCCTCACTTTCCTGAAGCACACCCAGAATTCGTGGTCCCTCTGCAGCCTAACTCCTTTTTGGAGCATGTTTGTCCTGCAGAGTCTCAATTTCCTTTTATTCCCCTGCAGTTGGAATGACGTTATTTTATATTTACAGAATGTGAAAGATAAACTAGCATGCAAAAAGTATAGCACTGTAATACATAGTCACCAAAATATTTCTGTTTGTTTATTTTAGACTTTTGAGTTTATGCAGAGCCAAACTGGCTTCAAAAATAAAGGACAGATGATCAGAAATGTGGATAAGGACAGCATGTTCCTCTGCTTTATTTAGCATTGAGCATATTAATGGGTGCTCAATAAATGGTAATGATTTTGGAGACATGATGATTGATGTTTCCTGGATCAAAACATAGAGGTTTTGTTTAAGAACAGCCCAGCTGGCAGAGTGATCCTCTTTTGAAACTGTTTGTGATCAAAATATGTCAGAGTCATATCTATAAAATACAGTAGGCAAGACTTTTTGTCAGGGGATTGGTTAATTTATTTTAACAGTAAACTCTCAACTGTATCTTTGATTATTCATCCCTCCTGTCACACCATATTCCTGTCAGTGAGTTAGAGTGCTGCTCTTTTCTCTGCTTTCCAGATTTTGTTTCTTTTGTTGTAAATATACTGCTCTTGAAAAAGGGCTCTATATTTTTGGCGTGAGAACACATACAAGGTACTGAAAAGAAAGGATTACATATTTATTTGTGTACAAAACTGTGCCACATGCATGCTTTGGACAGCTAGTATTGAGGGAGAGAAAACTATCGTCCGTCTTCTAAGTAAGCCATCTGTGTAACTCAGTGAATGCCATCCCCTGTAGTCAGAGCACCCCTCAGTGTGACTGCTATAACCCAAAACTCTAAGATCAGAAAATGAACGTCTCATACTTTGTCATCTCAGCTGATTGTTGCTCTTAAAGAAGCAGTGCCCTTGAGTTAAGAGGAGATGGCTTCCAATTAATGGGTTCTAAGTTACTTGGCACAGATACTTAGCAAAGCCAGTTAGAGCCATCCTTAATATTTCCATGGTTAAATAAATTAGTGGGAATTAAAAAAGAAAGTAGGCAAATTTAACTTTCTTTTCAATCTCCCCTTTTCTTGAGCCCACCTCTTTCTCCTCCCCTTCTTTCTCTCCCCCAGCTCTTTTTTTCACCCTTAAGGAAAATAAATCAATTACAGTCTCCTTTTTGACCTTTCAGTTTGTCATGTATATTTTTCTTTGGGTTTTTAATGCTTTTTGGATACCCTCAAGAGGAAAGTAAAATTTCTTAAGGAAAAACTCACATAGTTGATTACACTTTTAGAAAAATGGGAATTCATTTCAAATGTTGGAAGCATATTTACCAGATAAAAGTAAAAACATTCCATATAATTTTTTCATTTGGAAACTTTTTATTTCTAAATTTGTATTAAGATTATTTTTTAAAGTAAAATATGTAAGTATGCTATTGTTAGGGAGTCTTGAATATCTGAGTCTCTCCATGGGACAGATATTGTAAATATCCAGAGTGGACATTTCTTATCGTATCGATGTATAGCAGCATCAACCTTTGAACTAGGGTTATTGACAAAGTAGATTTCAAGAGCTCCAAAAGAGCTGCCTGATTGTATCTGAATGCATTTAGGCAGCTTTAATTCCTGAATTAATTATACAATATACTATAATGCTACAGAGAAGAAGCCATTAAAGTCATCTGTGTCAAAGAGAATTTGTGTATCATGCAGTAGATTGTGGCATACAGTCACAGCTGCAAGCCTGGGTTGTATGGGAGATCATCTGCCCAAAGCCGAGTTCTCCTGCAGCCCTCTGGTTACAGTGAAGGCAACAGAATGTCAGTATTGTCAGCTCCACGTGCTGCTGTGTAACTGGTCTTCTTTTGTCTGGGTGGTAATTTCAGAGGTCTGTTACTGCATTTCAAGTCATTGAATTTCCCTCTTTCCCCAAAAAGTGGAAAAGAGTTCTTTCTTAACCATTCAACTTGAGCGGCTTGGGATATTAAGCCCTTGATATCTGAGCTAATACAGCTTGTGAGAGGATTGCAATGATTGGTAGCACTATAGTGTCAGAAACTGTTTCAAAAAGAATGACTCTTCCTGACTGCAATAGCCATTGTCCTTTTCTCTGTCCATTCTGTGGAGATAGAGCCAGGACTGTGCTTACTCCCTACTTACTCCCATCTGCTTTTTTAGCAGTTCGATTGAGTCAGTTCAATCTTTAAATGATTACTCGGTGAGGGAAAACTTGTTTACACTGTGGAAATGTCTGTGCACCCCATAGAGAAATTTGGTTCAAAATGGAAATATTGAAATTTCATCATGTGTTGCTTTTCATGAAAGATCTGGACATATGAAAAAAATGAGATAATTTTTCACAGGGGTGTTGTGATCTTTGAGGGACAGAGCCTCACGCCAACAACATACAAAACAAGTGGCTGGACCTAGAGCCTGAATACATTTACTGCAAAGAAATTGGGAAAGAATCCTCTTTCCAGTGGCCATAGAGCAGCTTTTGATCTGTATCTCTGAGGCTGTTCTGTGCATTGTTGCTTTCTTTTGTTCTGCTTCTGCCTTCTTTTTCCAAGACAAGCCTGTTTGCTTTAGCCTGCTTGTTTGGTGCTTTGCAGAGCATCTCTGTAAAAGGGGATTTCATAGAACATAGGTTTATGTGCCCTGTAAAAATTCCTTGCAAATACTACTTCATCATTACTTAGTAGGAGAACAGCACCTCTGCTGCCATAGAGCTCTTGACTGAAGGTGCAAGTGGTATACAGGCCCCTGGATGGTTCCTTTGTGCTGGAGTAAATTTTATTTAAAATTTTCACTTGAAACAAGGATAATCATGTTTGCATGTCGCAGTCACTTTGGCAGCCTCAGCATCTCAGCCATTTTATGCTCTCTCTTTTTTTTTTTTTTTATTATAGCAGTTGTCCAAACATACAATCACATTGTACAATCTGTCTGGAAATTTTAATTCTGATGAGAGCAGAGGTGGGAAGAAGGAGGTAGCAAATTGGAGGTTTCAGTATTTTAAATTCAGCTTTTGCTTCAGTCTCCTAAGCGTTCCAGAGTCCTCCACTGTGATCATGTTACTGGGAAGTATAAGTGGCCTCAGACGTACATAACTTGAAACCAGTATTAAGTTGATTTGATATTTGTATGCTGTGGATTTCATTTAAATCACTCCAAAACTGAGCATCCCATTTTAACCCACAATGTGTTTGCATTAGCTTTGAGACCTTTAACTGCAGTAGCACTAGCAGGTGCCACTTAAATATTGTAAAATATTCTCTGACTAGTGCTCCTTTGAACTAGACTATTTAATATACGCACTGAATATTATACCAAATTCAGATTTGAGGAATTTCAAGCTTGTGGCCAGGGACACAGAATAGAAAGCATTGACTGTTAAATAACATACAAATTAACTATCCACAAGTTTAACTCAAGGAACAGATTAATAAATCTGTCAGAAATGCCTATCCTCCTAAAAATATATTGTAATCTTAACATGTTACTGTAGCCCAGAAAAGACTTGGTGATATCAGCATAAATGATTTTATCTAGTATTTTTCTTTTCAAGATAAATCCAAAGGTGTTAAGATCACATTGGGTTTATGGTCATATTTGATATATGATAATATCATCTATGTCTGCAGAATTTATGATATTAATATGAGGAGAATGGTGGGATTATTATTATGGGTCACACAGTATTACAGATCCCAATAATAGTACACCTAAAAAAAGAAAAACTGTCAGCTGTAGTGTAGTGTCAGCGCCCATCTTTTCAAGCTGTTGTAGTTCACATTAGAAAGAAGGCCATTTTAGCTAGGAGCATAACAATCTCATTGTATTAATCATTTTCTGTGTTTAAGCAATATGAGGATGTCTGTTTTCAATGACAGAAATAAAATCCTCGAAGGGAACAGTCTGTGAAATAAACTCTGAAGGGACAGTGAGACTGCCTCTCTTTACTCCCTGTGGCCTAATTAAACGGTGGAAAAGCCACCATAAAAGAAATTAAATTTAAAAAGACAGATTAGCAACAGGAAGGGTGTGGCAGCAGCCGATGTGCATGTGGCGCTTCATTTGCAAGTAACATGAAGAGCGGTGGTGCTAAGAAGCGAAGTAGGGAGCTGCTGATCACGGTTTTTTAAAAAAGATTTTCTCTTTGGGCTTTGACAGGATTCTCTAGTCTTGTCTGGTAATTTTCTTTTGCAATCTTCTACGGCAGTTTAATGCCAACAGGAAAAAAGGCATTCATCTCCGGATGTGCTATTCTGCTGCTAATATTTCATTAATAGAAATTTTATGAATAAACAATTTATAACAGAGATTTTAAAGATGCTTATGCAGGCCTATACACATTTTCCTTTACAAAAGTATTAGTGTTGGACCTAGGCCTTTGCTGGGTGATTTATATTTTTTAAAAAAACTGCTGCTTTTATACAGAGATCTTTATTGCCAAAAAACAATTCAGCCATTGATTATCCTTTTGAAAATAAGAGAGGCTCAACTGCTGTGAACTGTTGAATGTATAAATGGCAAATGATTGTTCCTGGGTGTGATTATTCCTGGGTATGACTGATACAGTACGACATGACTGGAAGAGTGCAAACTGTCCAAGAATTACAATTATTTTGAAGGCAGAGGACGACTGTAGGAAAATTGCCAGGACTGTTCTGTCTAGTGCAGTTCTCCATCTTCATGCTTTCACTGTTTGGTGTAATTTGTGTTTGTGCATGGTTTGTCTTTATGCTAACCTACTGTTAATGTTGACACTGCTAGTGAAACAGTGCCAATGGAAATCGGTACCCAAGGTGTTCCTCTCTTCCTGTTCTAGTTCCTCAGTCAGTTCCTCAGTTCCTCCTTCACTTGCAGAGCAAAACAGCTCACTCATTTTGTCGAGCTTTGCCTCTGTTGTTGTTTTAGTTCAATAGTTATGTGATGTGTTCTTCACATAAGAGTACCTTAAATTCAACAGAGTATACATAAATCCAGGTGCAAGTAACATGCTTTAGTAAAACCTTTATGCCAAGCAGAATACTGTAGAGGGTTTGGTTTTTTTTTTCCTCTCCAAAGCAGTAATATGTTAAAATCTTTTAACCAAATGAAATTCAGTGCCCTCTTGCCACTTAGAAGCACTTGTTTGGGAGAGCAGGGTGAGGGTGAGCCATAGCTATGTGGGCCACCACAAAACTTAACCATTAATCCTTTAGGAAAGTTTCTAAACAAAATTAACAAAGACGCACATAAAAAAATTCTCACACTCCAGAAGATACCACTGGCTTGGTTACTAAGCCCAGACACTGAGTCCTTAAGTTTGGAGTCAGCTGCCAGCCCCCCAGCACCTCCCGCCACCTCTCTCGGCAGCCAGAGCTTTCTCAAGTACCACCTAGTCGGCCAGTGGAAATATCCATAGAAGCAGTCTGATGAATGGCTTTTCCTCCTCAATGTATGCATTGTTGCTTCAGGAAAAGTGCTAAAACTGTTTCCAAGTAGGTACTGTGCCTACAGGCATTCTATTTCACAGAGTACAGACCCCGGAGCCAAAGGACATTGAGCCAATGCTTTTGAGGAGGAATGAGCAAGAAGTTTCTGTGCGTCCTCATCCTCCCCCTCATCCCCCCAGAGGATGTGTCCTCATCCCTCCTTCCCTCCTTGGAAGGGATCTATATTGCTTTATAATCCCCCCGTCTGTACCAAGCATGGAGAGTGCTTCATCCTGTGTTATGCAAATATCAGGTCACAAACAACGGAGAAATTGGGAAAAACTTGGCCCTGACACTTCTCTATAGGCCAGACAAATTACCCAAGCTCACAGAGAAAACAGGACACATTGTTTGAGGTATGGTATAGTGAAAAAGTTCCCTTTATGTGCTTTTTGTCATTAGAATTTATGTCTCAAAGACAAGTCTTCCCAGAGACTTGCCTACAACACTTAGCCTTGCACTACCTTGAGTAGCATTTGTCTTTCAGACAAACTCCAGCCAGTCTGGATTGAACACCACCACACAGAATGGACTTCGTGGGTTTCATTCTTAAGGCAGTAAATGTTATGGCAAAAATACTAAGGGGTAGGAATTCTTTTTGGTATTTTTTTTAAAGAGGAAAAAAATATTAGATATTTCATCAACATGTTACAGCCATAATGCATTCACTATGGTTCCGAAAGCTACCGTCACCTTTCACTGTTATTGAATGCTGATTTGTATGTTATTGAATAAATGCTATTGGAGAGAACTTTGATGATGATGTGCAGTTAAATACTGGGATCTGGGGAATAAGGAGAGGCTGTTTTGTGATAATAAATGTAGGAAAAGGTATGAGTGAAAAAAGCAGTTGTTTCTTTATGGGTAGTAGTATTGGCTGTACACTCATCACATTAGTATCTATCACATAAGTTTTTGTGTTAGAATACATGATACTTGAGTTTTTATGCATGTGCATTGCTTAGTTTTATGTTTGTGAGTTTCATACATTCTGAAGGATAGGCGTATTTTGTATGTATTATGCTTTTCTCTGCTTTGTTATTGCCAGAAGCTTGAAATCAATACCCCTTTTTCTTTCTGATAATTAAAAGGACGGTTTATCTTTATATGGATCTTTAATTTTAATAAGCTAATAATTCTGATTTTAGCTACTATTATCTTAATAGCTAAGCCTTCTTAAATGTTTTTGTCATAATTCCTTTGGATAGCGTTGCCATTTTTTCAGCCTACATGAATCCTTGCTCTATAGTGACGTCTGCTGGAAATGGTAAACTGAAATGTTCAAGGGCATATTTAAACTTTTCCGTTCAGGGTGGTTCAATCCTTTTACATATATATATGTGAGGCATGGACTGTACAGAAAAGCAACATTGCATTTTCCCATTGCCTAAACAGGTGTTTTTTCTGCACCGGACTTGGTAGAATTTGGGCTTTATCTAGTGACAAACACAGACTTTTTGCCTTGCAGCATGTTCCAGCAATGTAATTCATGACACTAGTTCTAGGCTTGTCATAAAAGTTAATAGTTAGAAGTCATCAAGTTCTGAGAAATAAGTGTTTGTGCTTTGTATCAGATCCATAGTGAGGTGTTCAGATTCAGTTGTTCAGCACTTCTTACTGACAATCCTGTCACCCAATATTTAAATAATTATACAGGAGTCAATGAAAGAAATTTATACTTTTAATCTGACATTTAGAATTAGGTTATATTTGCTTTATATCTTTAAAAAAAGTATAACATTCAAAATAGACACCAGACATTTTGCATTAGAAGTAGAAAAGGAAAATAATGAGACCATCTTTAAATGAATTCGAAAAGCAATCTGATTTTAGTTCTTGCAATGCAGTGCAAATAAAATAAAAACTATCGTACTTTATTTACTAACCGATGAATTGAATTGTCCGCCTTTTATTACAGATATAAAGCAAAGACTATGAAGAGGCAATCATTTTTGCGGCTATCAGACTTTCAGTAACATATCTCTTGTGGTTTAAATAACAGATAGTTTAAGTGTTTTTCCATTACCTTCGTGTAAATGAAAAATGCATAAAATATTTTAACAAGGCAAAGTAATCCAAGGAGATTGTTATTTTGTGTTACAAATTAGGTTATTTCTGTCATAAAATTAAAGGAAAAAAATCAACGCAAGGACATTTCAGCTTAATATCATTTACCAGAAGGAACATGTAACAGATTTAATGAGCTAGCAGGTCACCTGAATCCAGCTGTTTCCGACCAGCTTTATGAAACGGAGAATGCAGCTAACGGTAGGAGGTAAGCATTATTACAAGCTCTCAAGGAGTTGCAAAATCGATTTCTGCTTGAATGAATTAATTTAGATTATCAATTTATAACCAGCTACACGAATCCCATCAACTCAACAATTCAGTGAATGATCAGGCTCAGCCGTTGCAAGAGCTTAACAATTAGAGAGCTCTGTAGTTATCTCCTGTCCTACGGTATTGCTAACAAAGTTCCTAGTTCAACAGAAAGAGAAGGAAAATGTTTGCTTAAGGACATTGCAGGAGTGAAACACATCTTGGGTGAGAGAAAAGAGCAGCTACCGTAAAGCAACTGCATTCTTGCATCTTACCTTCCTGGGAATTCTTCCAAAGGTGACTGAAATGTAGTGATTCTTTTTACAGGCAAAAGAGCATTACCAGTGCAGGGAAGAGCCCAAATCATCTTATTTCAATCATGTACTTCTAAAGAAAATAATTAAGGATAGGATGTGAAAACCAGTGCTTATAACTATCGCATACTCTAAAAGTTTATACATGTCATGCTATTAAAAATCTCTTGCCTTTTTGCTGAAACACAGCAAGGTGGTTCCTCTTCCTCCCTGTTCTGGTGCAGTCATTTAAACCTTTGCGAAGAGGGTGTAAATTGCTGCTAGTCAGAATGTTACTGTTTTACATTTACTTTGCACAAGTGTTAAATGGCTACTCAGGATGCAAGTCATTGGTGATTCAGGCTGTTCATGTTTTAATCTTTGACTTATCTTCTTCTTCTAATATTGCAAAACCGTTATGAGTAAAAGGACATTTGCTGTGCATCAGTTACTGCTGTCTTTCTAAGTATAAAATACAGTGGTTAGTCTTCCTTGCCTGTTCAGTCATTTTTGGCACCATCCTCACTGTCTCAGAAGACAAGAATGGTACAATAAGTACAGCACTTTAATAGCAGCATATGATTTACCACAGGGACATTAAACTTAAATAAGTAATTGTGTTTATAAATATCTTTTAACAGGAGCTGGGATTCTGGGTTTAGTAATCGGCATCAGGTGAGGTATACCTTAGTGGTGAGGTATAAAAAGGTGATCAGCTGTTAGGTCATAAAGCCTTATTGTTGCCTGAAAATAATCTCAAATTATTTCATTTTAGAGCTGAGAAAAATCAATAGGATTATATTTTTCTCCTTCTAAAAGGTACATTTGCAGTGCAGTGTTCAAAGAGTAATAGGCGTGATAGCTTCTGTTAGGGACAAAATGAGTTGTACCTACGTCATGTAGAAAGTATACCACTAAAAAGATCTCAGATTCCTGACAGTTTTAAACCACTAACAAAAATTGTTAAATAGCTCTGTTGCCCTTATGCCTCAAGAAAGTGTGTTTTTTTAAAGTACTGGAAATGCATCTTCTGGACAAACTTGGATGTGTTCACATGGGCTACCAGTACTTTTATTATTTTGCTCGACTTGGCTGTAAACAGCCTTCTCTAAATTCTCTCTGGGCAGATAAAAATTGAAGAGAATAATGCAAACCTGTTGTAGTGGAACAATTAAAAATTATGAGAAAAACTTTGCTGTAGCCTTTTCTGTAATGTTAGTTCTAATTTGACAATCAGATTATTGTCTTGTTCCTCAACATTTATTATTATTTTAGCAATGTTCTATACTGGTACTTAATAGAAGTTGGTGTTTGTGAGTGTAGAATTTAAAAATCTCTGATTTCCTGGGACAGATGTTTTACAGACACATAGGAAACAACAATCCACCCTGTAGACCTCATCATCTACCTTTTTTTTTTTTAATGTCTCTCCAATTTTATTTTCCTGAAAAGTTGTCCAGGCTGCACATAGCTCAAGATCCATAATCTGACCCTGCAGTAGATTAACTGAGTACGTGGGAGCTGTCAGCCCATCAAAGAGTAGAGGAACTCACCTGGGCATGTTCACATGTTCTTCTTTCCAGCTGTACCAACCACAGCAGGTAATACAGCTTTTGAGAAACAAGATTTAAAGTATGCATAGCAGATGGCAGTGGACCTGTAAGGCATTTTTTTACGTGAATGCCTTGTGCTTTATGCACTTTCCCAACCACCTGCTCAAAAAGCAAATCCAGTGGATGGGACAATGCTGCCATTGGACAGACATTTGGGCTATTTGCTGCTGAAGACACTGGGACTTTACAAAAGTAACTTCTGTTGTCAGCACTTTTTGCTGTCCTGCATGGACAGCAATGTAACCCTGGCAGCACAGTACCTCTGTCTTCTCCACAGTGTGAATTTGCCACAGATTTCTATGCTTCTGCCACCACACTCTTTCCAATACCCAAGCCAGCTCCTTCAAAGCTAATTACATTGTCACTGTGATCTCCTCTACTATGATGGTTGAGGAAATAGCTAAATAAATCTCCTGCTGTGGGCTTTCATTGAAGAAATTCTTCCTCTCAGATTTGGATAGTTTATCCCTAGCACATGCTATCATTCATGGAAGGGCAGCTAAAAATTAAGAGGAATCAGAGGTTCAGTGTCTTTCCAAATGGCAGTCTTTCATATCCAACAGCTATTGGGCTGAGATGAATCCATAGCTTTGCCTTGGAGGGGAGAACCTCCTGCCATGTGCCATGTGAATCCCCCTTCATGGGGAGATTCATGCCCATAATCAGTCTGCAGATGAATTGCAGAGAAAATCTGTCCCAAGTTGAGATCTGTTGGTTATCACTGACGAGTGGCTCCTGGCTGGTGAGGAGGAATGCATTACAGATGAGGCACAGCCTGTAACCCAAGGACATAAGCTCTGTGAGATATGTGCCAGCTCTGCAGGGCCACCGTGGCTATTTCTGGGTTGTGATCCTGAAAAGGGAGTCCTGTGTGGAGGTACCTGAGCAGCTGGAGGCAGCCACATGTTAGCTCCACAGCAGAAACATGGACTCAGCCCTGCGAGACCAGCTGCAGAGCTGGTGGCAGCAGGAGTGGCGAAAGGGGTAGTCCAACTTGGTGAGGAAAGGGCTGATACCAGAATGGTGCAAAATATAAATGCAAAATATTAGTAAGTCGGGTTCAGCCACAGAAGTATGGGGAAGTGCTGTCCCTACCAGGGTATACTGTGACTGTGTAGTGTATGTGAAACAGCCTGCAGAAAAACCAACAAGATGTGGCTGAATGTGGTCAGGGGATATGGCCTTCAGAAAGCTAAATGCTTTTTGCACAGGGTGCTTGGACCCATTGTCAAAACCGCTGGTATTTGCTTTAAGACTTCCTGTATTTTTTTGCAAATAACATAGGTTGTGTTAAATAAACACTGTTTCATGATTTTCTCTTCCTTATTAGCAAAGATCATGAGATTTTAAACTTTCTTTCTGGTCAAAAAAGGGTAATGATAGCCTTGTTATGTGTGGGATTTCCTTAGCATAGTTTCAGAAAGGTGCAAACATATTCATCAGAAGGGATTATTTGTTTAATTATGCCAGAGAATGCTGGTAAGCTTTTGGATTTTCTAATTTAGAAAGAGGCCAATGCCATTTTTTTCTTTATTTTCATAATTCTAGCTATAATCAACTGTAATTTTTCAAACATATGTTTCCATTTTATTTTATGTTGGCAAAGCCTTTGAATGCAGTCCCTAGTGCTTACCTTAACTACACCTCATAGAGGTTGTAAATACACCTCTCCTGAGCTGCATTGCAGCTAGAGACAGCGTCTGGCAGCAGGCTAGGATGGGCAAATGACCTCAAAATCCTGAGGGCCTATAGCAGCGGTGTTCCACATTATTGATAGTAGCAGAGATATTGACAGTCTGTGCTTGGAAGGAAAATAGGAGTTTGATATGACATATTGTGTGTCTCAGCAAGACTCATAAATAATTTTGACAAGTTTTTGTATGCATGGGAAAGTCCTTGATTCAGCCTCCCATAAAAATAAACTTCTATTATGGAATGTATTTGTCAAGTGGCTGTGTGATGGATGGAGCTGCGTTTACCCCTTGGCAGTTCGATGAGTTTTAGATGCACAGCTTACCAGAGAGGATTTACGGGCAGTACAGAAATAATTATTCAGTATAAAATACATAATTCCTGTACCTGAATTTTCATTTTTTATTATATTTTGTTTCTGTTGCATTTCTGGTATTTAAGACAAAAGGCCTTGGCATTTTACTTGGAGCTGTTATACGTCTGTAGTTTCTTTTCAGACAAGCTAATTCAAGTCCTTTCCCAAACTTGGTTTGTATTTTGTTAATTGAATGTGAGCTTTTAATAAATTAGGCAAAAGCAGGGAAGTTTACATTTAAAAGTTCATATTTTTAACAATAAAAACTCTCTTAAAGGATTTCTTAGCCTTCTAGAGGGAAAAAGAATCAATAAATTGAATGAAATTTAGTTTGTTTCTTATGCTAGTTATCACTAGCATTGCCCTCTTTTTTTTTTTTTTTTTTAAAAAAAAAAGTAGTAAGCTCCCATGAAGAGGTCACACATTTCTGATATGGAACCCAGATCACTTGGCACATTTGTTGCATTCTTGCTTAAGGCTCCTCCTGCAAAGCTACCCTTCAACAGTTTCTCTTTGCTTTTTATACAGTAGTCTTTCTTTTCTGTCAGGGCTGCCTTCGTACCTCCTCTTACCTCTATCATTTCTGCCTGTTCGTTTCTTATCCCTTTCACCTGTTCTGTTTTTGCTCATTTGACTTTGTCTTTAAACTTACTCTCTCATCTTTTTCCTATTTCTATTCTCCTGATTAAATGTTCTCCCTGCTGTTTATAGTTCCTCCAGCCTTTCTCCTTTACCTTCTTCCTACATGTCCAGTCCATTTCTTCTTACCTTTTTTCCTCTTTGTTCTTACCATCTGCTTATATTCTGGTTTATTTTTACACTGTTACTTTATGACTTTCTTTACTTTTCAGCCTCTGCCCTCTATATTATTTACCATTCCTAACAGTCCTATTTTCTTCCCCTTTTTGCAACTTCTGACCATGACCTTCTGACGGCTACCAGTTGTTCAGTGTTTCTAATTGGTAGTCTGCTTGGCTTCCCACACATTATGAAATTATGAAAGTTGTGAACATGGCACTTTTTTAGTCATTACAAGAAGACTATCCAGTTTTGGATAGATCCCATGTCTGTGGTTGAGAAATCCCACAGTCCTTTCTCCCCAGGAAGAATAGTATAGTTCTGAATTTTTTTGTTGACAAAGCTTTCTGCTATAAAAGACTGAAGAGAGCAATAATTTTGAAAATAACTTTTAGCATATAGTATGGCATGTCATGAATGGGATTGCTTAAACTGTGAAGAGATCCCGCTTATCATAGGTGGGAATTACAGTAAATACAGCAAGTTCAAAGAAATAGCAAACTATTTTTAAAAGTAGAATATTTATTTTGAGACTTCATACTATTTACCGTAGCCAGTAGATATGGTAAATTAGAATTTCTGTTTTTCATTAGAACACATTTGGAGATTTGTGTAGATCAATTTGAATGTAGAAAATGTGCACTCTCAAACAGTCTTCAAAAATAAGACAGTATGTTAATCCTTACAACAATTTTGTCACAATTTGAGTTGTGCTAACCTCATATGTACTGGCACCTGGCTGAGCTGCTCACACACAGTTGACATGCTTGGATTTGAGCTGCCCTCCACTCCGTTGCTGCCTCTCCAGGAGGGCATGGTCTCCACTGCCTCCTCTGTCTGCCCCAGGTGGATGTCTCAAGTAGCCTTCAGCATCTCAGGTGCCACTAGACACTTAGATGCAGGCAGCTGAGCCAATTCAGGACTGTCCACATGCAAAATAATGCTGCATATTTCTTCTAATATATTGGGCTTCAGCTTAAGTTAGGAGCAGAGAATCAGCAGTGATCTATCTCTTATCTCTCTTTGTGCTGTGTCAGTAATGCTTTGGAGAAGACTTAAATAGCAACTTCCTGCAATCAGTTAAATCCTCTGACTGTCTGCCAGTCTCCCATACATGCAATACCGTATGGGGCATCCTGTGATTTTGAATCATTGTCTCCTACTACAACTTATCCACAAAAAGTCTTTTTAAATTATTTATTTATTAATCTTTTTAGTTCATGGCTAGTTCCTGCCAAGCAAAACTCCATTGCTACTATTGCTTATCTAGGTGACACATGAAAATAGCAAGGACTCGTCTGCTACAGCTAATTACGCCACTGCAGAAATCTACCAGAGGTAAAAGTCAGGCAGCTGTGAATTGTATTAGCACACACGCATCTGCATTTATGCTGTGTTGTTTTGCATAGTCCAGAGAGTCCATGCTGTAGAGCTGGGAGTTAGAAAAGTAAGCATTCCCCATATTCCTGCCATCCCTACTGGGGAGAACATCTACTGAAAGGAAGGGAAATTTATAATCAGTTAGATTGGGCCCATAATTGGTAGAATCTCCTTCTTCTTTAAAATGAAATCCCATAAGGCTATTTTAAATAGTTGCCAAGTTTATTGAGGTATCACTATTTGCTCCCTGACAGTTGAAGGTCTGTCTGTACTTCCATTATAAACCTCCTTAATAGGAAAGAATTTATGACCTAGCTATTAAAAACATTCTTGGCCTAAATCTTACTTAAGAAATGCTCATCCAGAAGCAAAAAACATTTTTATAATGCCTTTCAATTATTTTTTTTTCTGCGGTCCATTTCTCTGGAATTTTGGTACTAAAACAGGAAAAGTAATGTTTTATAGTTTTACCTGCTTTTCTTTCCCTGAATGTCTTGGGGAGAAAAACAGTTAAGTTTAAATGATGAAGTAAATATGCACTTAGGGATTGGGTTTTGTTTTATTTTGGGGGCTTTGGGGGACTGGAGGAAGGAGGAGGACTGCTGCTGCCCGTTAAAGTATATATTTATGAATGTCTTAAAACCCTTCTCTCTTCATCTTCCCATTTCTATTCCCTTCCCCAAACCTGCCATTTCATTTGCAAAGTTCTTTAACAACGTTTCTATTATGCATTCTCATAGAGCTCTGTATTAACAGTGTTGTAGTAACATGTCGCTTTCTAATAAGTATCAAGCAATTTCTCAATGCACAGTGCTGTGTCACAGATTTCTATTACTAATATCTTCAGGCAACTTCATTTCAATCCACGTTGCGCTTCAAGGATCTGTCGAAGTGCACTTCAGTGCACCTGAAAACATCCTCAAAATAGAACAACATGGATTGATATTGAGGAGCCTGGAAGCAAACTAGAGGGGACAGTAACAGCTTAGTAAGACTCCTATTTTTCTCTAGTCTCATTTTCTTTTTTGTACCACCATTAAAAATAGATAGTTGAATAACAATTAAATACTGTGGCTTGCTACAGCAGCGTGGTAGTCTCACTGGAAGAAATAGCATCAACAAATCTGAGAGCTAAGATTGTTGTTTCTGAACTTACACAGTTGTACTCATCTGGTACCCTGATTTCAAAGGGTGAAACTGGAAGTGCTCTTGCTGCTTTTTACGTCACCTATCTGCATATACAAAAACCATTACTTTTATTCAGCAAAAGCAGTGTATGTTAGTGTATTGAATGGAAATGCAAGAAAGGGTTTTCTAAGCAGTGGCCCTGTTACTGACTAGCTTTAGGTTTTCATTTACTCCTTCTCTTATGAGGATATAAGAAAGGAAAAAAAACATAGTCTCTTGCCTGTTTTCTTTCTCTTTTCCTCTAAAAAGATGAGTAGCAATGATGGTTACTTCCAAAGAAAGAAAAATTTTAAGTGTTTTTCTACAAGAAAATAAAAGTTTGTAGAGAACAATAGATATATATTCTTGTAAAACAACCCAACAAATATGCTTACTGTGGAACCTATTTGTATTATTAGATGCAAATTAAAATTAATATCTTTGAAAATACTTGTTTCACATATAATTTGGCATATGTGGCCAAAACTCTGTGCAGGAATGGGTGGCGGTAGGTGCCCTGGCAGACAGTTTTGTAAGATCATCAGGGTTCAAGGCTTGGGATCATGTAGGCATGTGGACTACATTGTTTACTTTAAGCTAACATCTTCTGATTTAGTGGCTCAATATAAGATTTGTAGCTTGCATGTTTTGGAGGAAAAACCCTCAAAAATGAACAATTAGTGTAATTGATAGTATGTTATCAGACTCATTTTCAAGAGAATCTGAAAGACAACTGAGGGAACTGATCATGCCCACCACAATGAGACACTGATACCCAGTGATTATAGTTATTTATTATGTGTGTATGTATCTATGTAGGCATAGTAATTACTATAACAGTTACCATAATTTAAGGATATGCATGCAGTCATGGTAGCTGTTTCACTTGTGACCAAAGTATGTAGGAAAAAGGGGGATATGTCATTTATTAATATGCACTCAGGACAGAAATCCATTTCTTTTTTAGGGGGTAGGTCTGTTTAAATGTGGCAGGGGAACAGGCTACTTATTAATAGGAGAAAGTAAAAGTTCATATAAAAAGTTTTGATTAATGTATTGGTAATATTTTATTACCCTTCCTATATGTTTGGCCAGATTACCTTATGGAAATTCCCTTTAGACTTCTTGGTTATTCCGGTGGCATGGGGATAAAGAGTCACTGAAGAATCCTGGTGTGTAAGAGGGGTCCTCACTTTTGAGAATACCCGCATACTAAATTGTCCTATCTTTTAGTCTAGGAGCAATAGGTTACAGACAAAGGACACTTCCCTCCCAACTTTCAGAGTGCCACAACTTACCTAAAATACTGCCGTTTAAATTACAAAGTTAGATCACTGACCCTCTATTTTTTTTTCCATGGTAAATACAGCAAAAGAAGTAGAGATATTCTGGCCTGCTTTGCTAATGAACGTTTTCAAATTGTGAATGGAACTGAAGGTGCTGAATTCTTCAGTAATTTTTTCCAAATGCACGTAGGAAATCTGCATCTAAGTAGTGTAAAACACAGTGAATTGTAATTTGCACTTCAAGCCTTGGAAGTTTATTTTAAGTATAGTGGTCTTTGCAGTATCAACTGGACAGATTGACTAGTGGAGATGGCTTGTGAGTGATTCCATACAATGAAGTTTCTAGGAGGAAGAACTTGTACCTTAGTTAGGGGCTGTTTGCACCATCTCCACTGAAGAAGGGTTTAAACCCTTATTTCAAAAATGGTGAACATTTCTTCGGTATCCATATTGATATGTAGGTTCCTTCAAGCCCTTTCTTTTCATTCAGGGTCAAATTTAGCTTTACCAGCTAGTTTGGAGGTAAAAAAAAATCATGAAAGTGGCTTCTTTCAAAAAATTTTGTTACTAGAAACTAAGACGGCAAACAAAGAGCTTTGCAAAACTGATTTTGTTATGAACCAGAACCCTAAGTCTGAGTGACAGTTCAAAAGATTTCAGTTTTATTGTTGTGTGAAGCTTGCCCCTAACCATCCCCAAGTCAGAACACGGACTCCACAGCCCAGCTTTGCCTAAAGAGATACAATCTTGAATTTGTGTATTCCAAAGGGTTTCTTTGCTTTCTGTGTTTTTCCATTGTCCTTCAGCCTAGCTTTGGAAGACCAAACTTGACTTTCTTAATGTTATGTCTAGGATAAAAAACTAGAAAATCACCATAAAGAAAAGAAAGAAAATTACTCCAGAAACTTCATGTACCTTCTTTAGACAGCAGACAAAAGGACAAAAAAGGCCATAAACTTATTCTTTACCCTGAAGCTGAGTTTATTTGAGTATAACGTGTTATCGTGTTATCATGGTTAAACTTAAAAAAACAGGGATTGCAACAGTTGAAGTTATTCAGTTTGCAGCATAAGCTTTGTGCTGTTGCTTGGCTTTGTAGTTTAATGGTATACATGTAAATTTTGGCATAAGAATTTCCCATCCTTAAGGATATTTCCAATTAAAGTATGAAGTAAAAGAAAAAAAGTGGATCAGAAATCAGATCTGGAGGAAATGGAACTGAGGAGACTAAATTTTAATTTTAGCAACTAGTAATACTGACTGGAAGAGGCTTTCTTCAAAGCCACGTTTCTTTAGGGTAGTTTAAAGTGGGCCAAGCCATGAGTTGCATTCTAACACTGAATTGTATTTTACTCGTCCCAAGTTGTTCTTTTGACTTAAGAAGGGCTACTTCTAAGTTGTGGTACCGCTGGCTGTGAATATCACTGTGAACTCTGTTTATTGATGACTGAAGTGTGAAGTCTTCATTGCAGAATATTTTATCACGTCTTTTCTCTCAATTCCCACGTACGGAGAGACACTAAAATTTCAACTGATTTTTTCTTCCTTTTTGCCCCATGTTCTCTTCTGTTTTCTGCTCTTCAGAAAGCATGATTCATAAATTTGTGTGACTGTGTGTAAAAATGTGTAAAAGGATTACCTTGTTAATTGTTTTTTCTAGTGCAGTTTAAAAAAATCTTATGCTTAAAGAGGTGCTAATGTTTTAGCTTTGAAAGTTGCCATGTTTACTGCCACAATAAAGAGACAGTCATTTTATAATCTTAACGGGTTTTTTCTGTGAAAGAAAATCTTCTGTACATCTTTTTCAATACACTCCCCATGCAACAGTCTCCATTTTGTGCGTTTTCTAACCTCTAATAGTCCAAATACCTGTTCAATCCTACATTATAATGTATGGACATGATTACTGATACTGTGTTACGGGAAGGGTTTGGAGTTTTTTGGTCAGTGTCATGACTGTTGCTAATTATATTTCAGTAGAACAAAATTTTATACAATAAATTTTGCTTCATAAAATAATTCAGAACTTCATTAGTTTGGCTATAGAATCTGTGGAGAGGTGAATTTTAGTCATTCAGCTCTCTTCCAACCTTCTTTTGCAGTCTCAATTGTGAGTGTATTTTTAACAGTGCATGGTGTATACATGCCAATTTCCAACATCCTGCTGCATCTGAATTACATTTTCATTTTGAATTACATTTTTTTTATTATTATTATTATTCTTACAGTGAGGGCTTTTTATTCTTCTTTCAATTTCACATGGTGCAAAAGTAGCTGGCATGGATTTTCTCAGACTTTCCAGAGAGCATCACCAGGCAGGAACCAGTCACGGAAAATCTCAGTCAACATGAAGAAAAAAAAAAAAAAAAATTAAGAAAATGAAAACAGGTTATAACTTAAAGCAGACTATCAAGCTTCTTGACAAACAGACACTAGGTTATAGTATAACAGTTTATTCAGGAGCCAGATGGCAAGAAAACCTTTTCATGCTGTGTGATGCTGTGTGATATCTTCCTAAGCCAAACAGAATTGTCTTGTAGACTACAATTTGGATAGCCAGATTTCAGTCTTCTGAGTTTTATCAGCTTTATGAAAACCATAGGTGACTAATTTATTAAGCAAGATTTTTATTTAAAAAGAGGGACACAAAAGGTAGTGTGTTTTTAATCAGCAGTGGTGCTCTGGGACACAATGTTAAAGAAAGCATCATGGACTTAGCATACAGGTATCACTGCTACATAAATAGAAGGTAAGCAGCAAAAGAGGAAAGAAAGAAAGAACCTCAGACCAGGCCTGTGGATGCATTGGATCCCATCTTGGTTTGTTTCATTCCCTTTTTGAAATTCACTTCTCTCTCCAATTTATTTCATTCTAGAGCTGACTTGTTTCTCTTCTCCTTTACTTCAGTCTCTGCTGAAGTATCAGAACTGTCTCCTAACTGTACAGTGATGTTCATTGTTTGTTTGTTTTAACCTTCATGTCTCCCCCTCCACCCTCTCCTTTTGCCTTTTTATTCTTCATGATTGTATAATCTACAATGTATAGCTCAATTGGTGTAAACCTAATTTAAATCAAGTGCACCTGTGTCCTAAGAGTAGCTCTAGTGCAACTAGATGGATTTCATTGTAACTAGGTGAATTGTGGTATAAAACTTGCTGATACAGATAAGGCCATGGCAAGAGAAGACACTAGGGCCACTGGGAAAGAGATGACAGTGAGGGAAGGACAAGCAGTATGTAAAGTGTGCAGGGAGGAGAGCAAGAACAAGACAGAGATTGTGTGAGAAGTGCTTCCCACAGCCTTTGGCTGTGTAGGGTCTCTTGTGCTCGTTGTACCGGTCAGCACTTTTATGTCAGCTCTGAGCAACTGAGAACCAGCTAATCATGATCTTTTCCTTGTGACATTCTACCTTCCACCAAGGAAAACTCAGGCGCAGTAAAGAAACCCCTCCAGAGACTCTAATGAAGCTTTCAGTCACTTGTATTTTACAGAAAGTTAGCATTTTATCACTTGCATATGCGATTATATGTATTTTCCAGAAACATACAATAGATGGCTAGAGCAAGTCATTTCTGGGAGGTACACGCTCACCTGAAAGTATGTTTCTTCCAGTTATGCTTGGGAACTGCTACCTTGTGGTGCTCTACTCTTGTGGCAGTCACATGAGAAATAAATTACAAGAAGATAAAAAACTCAGAATGCAGAAAGGAGTTTTATGAATTAGCTCATGTTATTAAGAGAGTAGTGCATTTTCAGCACAACATACTAGCTATGGTTTATTATCAATGCAGTCTTGTGGTTTGAATAGCTAATTTCTTACTTTTACGGTATTTTATGTAAACGAAATACTTCGTTCAACGTAGAATTTATATTTTCATTTACCAATATTCACCAATTACTGTTTGGAACAATGAAATTGGAATAGTAAAGGAAAAAATGAAAGAGTTCACATGCCTTGGCAATAATATATTTATATATTATTGAGTTTTGGGGGGGCACTTACTTTCTCTCTGTTTGCTATTTTTTAGTTTATAGCTGAACATTCATGCAATTTTTCTGGGCTGTAGATCTACATATGAGTTGAGATCCATTTTAAATGGTTGATTTAAAAAGAAAATTTGATTTAATAGTATGTGGGTAATTTTAGGCAAGTCTGTTCTATGCTTGTTCATATAAATGTTATCGGGAAACTGTATGCACATGGCTTATGTTTCCGAATAGGTGCTTTTGCAGTTACATATTAATTTCTTTTGAAAAGCTGTTAGGCCCCTTCTTATCCTCACAGTATTTAAGGAAAAATTTGAACTACAACCTCAGCAGTCCTTTCTCATATTGCATTTCTTCTGGTCTTGTACACCTCTTGCCTTCTAGAAGAATATTAAGTTGATCTTCAGATACAAATTTTTTCTTCAGCTCATTTTGCTCATCCCCTCTTCCTTTCCCTCTCCCTTCAAAAGCAAGTGGAAAGAGAAAGTTGGACTATTAGTTCATATTTTATGCTTTATCCTGTGAATCAAAGAGACTTTGTTCTTTGGTACCAAGGAAGTTGTACCTTACAATATCAAATTGGTAGAATCTGTACTTAAAGTAGAACAACCCAAGAATCTGTTCCCTTATGAGCAGTTTTTCTTTTTGTTGTTCTTATACAGCTTTGTTTCAAGCACACAAAATTGCAGTATATAAAGATATTAAGTTTTGTGAATATTCTCAGCAGTAACTCAGAAAATTGCTATGCACAGTTTTATGTGTGTTTTCTTTGGTTCTCATTGATTGATTTTGGTTGAAGTTTCAAATACTTCAATCATAATTTGTTCACCTATTCTAATATTACAAGATCAAATTCACAGCCGAAATGGTGGTTTTCATCTCTTACCTGCAAATAATTCTTTCCTTTCTAAAATACTTAAAATAGATTTGGGACTAATTCAGAACCTTAAATGTGAACCTCCTAAATTTCCAGGGCTTGAAATTTGCACCTGTATCCAAATTTCACAAATTTCCATTATATGATAAAATCAGGAGGGAAAATAATGCTCTATTTAGACATTCTCTGATTGCGTATTTCAGTCCAAGTTCTGTGTCTGGAGCTCATACTAGATCAAAAGGTTTTGAACAATTTACTTGTTAATATGAACAGGAATATATTTCTCCAACACTATTCTAGCCATTTAGTCCAGTCGTCTTCTAAATAAGTAATACAAGGTTATTTTAGAAATGTTAAAAATAGTTAGCTACTAGTTCCAGCCACACATCCCTGCACGGCTTCCAACCATTGATTAATCTTTTTAGTGGACTAGCTGGTGATCATGACTTGTGGTTGGGTTTGGTTTTGTTTTGTTTTTTCTTCTATTTTACCTATTGATGAGAGGAGGCATGGGTAGATTACATGATATCGCAGTGGTCACAGAGTAAGTGCCAGAGCTAAGAACAACTTGAGCTGCTGCTTTCCATCTCTTGCACCAAGCAAGGTTGAGGAGGTTTATCTTGGCATCATTATTGATAGAAGTGATTGCTTTTGCTTTTTTTAAATCCAGATTGTAATGTAAGTATGTGGCATATAATATTTGTTCTTTGTATTGCTGTTCAGATTCGTTGTGGTCTTTCAAATGATGTTTACATGAATCTTTGAAAGAGCAAAACATCATGGACTTTTAAAATAGAAATATTAGGCAATAAATAGTATAGCTGAAAAATCAATAATAAAATGTTGGTGGCTTTTACTGCTAATTTAATTAAGTCTGTATCATGTGTAAAATTGCATTTAGACACACAGGTAGAGCTGCTTACCCATATTGAAATGTAACTCTCATATACCATTTGAAAACAAGCTGACATGTAACTTGCTATAAAAAATGAAATATTCTAAGATATCCAATATATCTGTGAATAAATGAGATGTGCAGAAGTAAAAAGGGAAAAAACAACTTCAAGTTGTCTAAAGAATTACATGAAGATAATAGAGAGGTTTTCGGTTTTTTCCTTATTGATTATTCCCAGAACTTAAGGTTTCACAGTTAGATTGACAACTGAGTTATTTGCCCATACCTAGTGACTGACAACAGATAATGGAAAGGCTTTTACCATGATATAACAGCAGAGAATAATTTCTAATTTACTACTATAGTTCTCATCAAAAGTACCCCAGCAAAAACAGTAGATTTATCACTTCAATTACTGGAATTTCACATTTAGTTTAAAGAGACATGTTTCTATAATGTGACAGGCTTTACAGATTCTGAACTTCTTCAGACATTTCAGCTCTCAGAGTAATCAGGAAAAGATATAAATGAAAGCAATTGTTTTAGTTTTATAACTTTCAGTGCTGTCTACTGGCAAGAAACGAAACAGGCCATAAACTGATGGTCTTTGCCAAGTCTATAAAAGGAAAAAAAGACATTCCATATCACAGTCTTTTTACTTTTTTTAAACCCACTGTCTGACACTGGATGGGAATAACATTAAAATAGTATTCAATTAATATCTACAAATTAACTTTTATATGTATATTTTTTAAATTAACCACCTAGTGATAGTAAAATGTTATTTACCTCAAAATATATTGAGTATATTTTTAATACATTTATTCATATCGCTTTTATCCAGCTTGCATGCCTCAAGCTATGAGAGGGAACCACAAGATTAAAAAAAGACTAACATAAAAAAACAAACAGTCAACAACCGTAGGCTTCTGTACCCTAAAAAAAAAAGTTCATGTGAATGATTTTACAGCTGATTTTAAATCTTCAAACAGGTAGTATTTTCTGCTTTAGGGGAAGATGGGGTGTTCCACGCTGTTTATTGAGGAGAATGTCAACAATTTCTTTATTCACCCCCAACTTGGTTGTTCTCAGCTTGGGAAACAGCAAGTGCTACATGTAAACTGGGGACCCTGTTTACATACAGGACATACAAACTGGGACACTACTCAGGTCCCAGACACAAATACTCTAGATGCGTCACAACATTGTGTCAGGGAATATCTGGCCACAGACATACTCCCATGTGTCCTTTTTCTTCTGCCTCCCAGAGTGCCCTGGTTCCTTGTGCAAAGTCATGTAAGCTGATCGAGGATTCAGGATGCTCCCCAAAGTGGGTCCCAGGCAGGAGCACTGAGGACCAAAATGCTGGTGTATGGGTGTGTTTTGTGGCACCCTGCTATCGGTCAGCTCGAATGCAGTAAAAAAATCTTAGTGAAGTACTGTGCTGTACTTCCCATCTTGCAGCAAGATAAATCAGTGCACCACAGGAGGTCTGATCTATCTCTAGGTTCACTTCAGGAGATTTGGATCTGCCTCCAGATAAATAGCCTTTATCCTCACATTATGCTCATGCACACAGACATACCCGTTCGCCCAGAAATTTCCCTTTTGCAGGCAACCCTGGGCAATCCCTCCCATTTCTCATTAAATAAGAGGCATTGAAGGAAGCTTTTATAAAGGATCCCTAGCAGAGAAAGTCTGCACATTTTCTGGTAGGAGTCCTAGTTCTTCTGCAAACAGAGTTGTTACTCTTAAATACAGTCTTACTCAGAGGTGTTCCTATCTCCTCTCGGGGAGCAGGAACCTAGGACTGGGAATCAAACCCATATGTCCCAAGTGCACACTACAGAAGACTTTCATGGGTCTGCCAGGTCAGACGTGCTCTATTGTGTTACCCGCACAAAGATACTAGCATGGCAAAGCACCATAATAAAACTTCACCAACCAGCATAAGCAGTAGGGATTTTACTGCAGCTGTTGCAGAACTCATAAATAAGTTCACACAATTACGATATTTGGTATAAATAAAATGCCATCGCACATGTTGCCTGTGAAACTAGTCTGATGATTGCTAGAGTGCAGCTTGTATCACAGAGAGTACATTTACTTGAAAAAGAGGAGTTTATCTATTGTATCGTATGTGAAAAAGTGGTCTTATTTGGGCTTTACTGTAAGTGGAACACCAGAGTAGTTAAACTAGCTCTACAATTTTATTGCCTGTTACAGTTGAATTTTCAAGAAAGACTGTGATTTAGATCACAGAAAGGAAGTATCTAAATGCTATATATGGTGTCAAACATGCATAAGTGATCGAGCACATCTGTTTATGAGGTACAATACTTGAGCGATAATGTTTATGAGGAATTCTATTACGGTGAATAACATAGCTGCAGGTTAAAAGACTGTTTGGGTTACTTTTATATCCATTGATTTAAAGTAGATCTTAATAGATTGGTCACATATTCCAGTATTTTTTTATTTTTGTTTATTTACTCTTGCAGAGGCCAGGGAGGAGGTTTTCATTAGTTCTGTACCAATGAAGTTCTAACCTCTCAACCTTAAGAAAGCAAACTAAGGGACTGTAAAATCCCAAGATGGCATCCCCAAATCAACCTGCAGCTCTTCGTTGATTTATATAGTTTCTTCCTCTCAAAATTGAAGGTAGCAGTGTTTTGGCATATGATTAGCATTTTATTTATAATATTCATAAAGTAGTAATTCAGACAGTTTAGCAGCAGCAGTGCTAAGCCCACGTTAAATTTAGGATAAGCGTTTTCTTAACAGAGTTTTTTCAAATAATTTCATCTCACAGTCATGTAGAATGGCAGATGTTTGCAAATCTTGGTGTAAAACTGATTGAAATATTTTAAGAAAACTGAAATAATGTCAGTGGCAAAATTTATTTTACCAAGTGCAGATGTAAGACATCAAGTTCTCAGACTGATGGCAGAATTAACAAAAAACACCATCTGGTTCAATAATTATCTGAAAATACCCATATTCTTGGATTTGTTTTAATACCACTTAGTTCCCAGCTTTATTTTATCTGTGTTTGCACACCAATGAGACTAGATTGTGCAAAATGAAGACTACTTCCATCTGATCATTTTTAAAAAACAACGTGTTTTTGCATGAATAATGAATCTTTGAATTGTTACTAAACAAGCAAATTATTTGCGTATGTGTCACATCGGTTATCAAGTTTGCACATGTGACAGCTTCAACAGCCGTCACATAAAATGCATAGAGCTTGTAACCATATGTTTTTGCTTGACAAAAAGCTAAAACTCAAGATCAATTTTCAATATGGAATGCACAAATTAACACTTTAAAATGCACCACAATATGTACGGCTTGGCAAAATTTGCAGAAATAGCACGTTTCTAGATATTAACTGATATCTTTGGATTCGACCTTAAGGTATTCAATCATTTTGATTAAAAGACTGATTTCTCATAAAACCACAGTCTGTTGGAGGCGCAAAGCCAATGACATTTGAGCATTCATATATTTTCATAAACTTTGAACAATGTCAGTGAGACACCTCTTCAATCTTGGCCACACAACAGCAGGGTATTCAATCTTTCTTTAGCTTAAGACAGAAAATTTGAATATCAGCATAGGATTATTAATGTGACAGTTCACATGGTGTGCACCATGTTGATTCTTAAAAAGCAGATCTGTGGAATGTATAGAGCTCTCTGCCTTGCACTTTTGCTGTTAAAAATCCAACAGAAAGACTTAAAATGAATTTTTACAGCTCAATCATTGCACTTTTTAGTAGTAAAACATGAAGAAAATAGACTACAGTTTTACACCTTGGAAGTAACTGGTATTATTTCTATGATTATATCATCTGTTGTGTTTAGTATTAAAGATGTGCAGCACAGATCTCATAGTGTATTATTTAATTATTTTTGTTTGTAAAAAATGGCATTAGCAAGTGACTAAGCAGCCGTGCAGTTAAATATTTAGTTACTCCACCTCCCCCTTTTTTTTGCCTGACTTAATGTCTGTCGGAATTTATAGCATTCCAAATAAATAAATAGACACACACCCCCATGCTTATTTCTTTAAATTCAGATTTTTGAGTAATGTAATGTTGTTCAATGTAAGCATGTCATTTTACATTACATCATGTTGTAGGTCAGATGCAATGTAACTTTTTATGATGCATTGTAAATGACAAAACATGCTGCAATATGTGATATATATTGGTACGTGCCCCTGATAACATCGCTTTTTCTTTAGAGTGTTGTCGCCTGAGCAGCTTGGGAGAAACCAGATGGGCTGTGAGGGGAAGATGAGCAATTCTGTCTTGCCCAAACTGCAAATGTGACAACACACTGTTAAGACAGGAGACAGTGAGGTGCATGTGTTAATATAATACAAGGCACCCACAGATGTCCCGAAATTTTCATTTAAAAAGCCCTGCTAAACAAACAAAACTCAGAATCTCAGCCTATTTCAGTGGCAGTGGGAAGATCCACTATTACTGTTGTACAAGGTGGGGTAGAAGTCTGATTAGTTTCAGATCTACAAGTGCCTGCTAATAAATACCAACTACTCCTGGCCAGGAAGAAACGGGGAATGTGTTTTGTGATTCAGCATTCCAGTTCCCTTGACAGTTCCAAATTTACTGTAATAGTTCAATATTTCTGTAGCATCTCCTATCTCAAAGGATGCTGAAGGCTCTTACAATCTTCCAAGCACATCCAGAAGACTTTGCTCCCCACTGAAAACCAGCCATAGCTGAGGTGAAACTTGTAGGATTTTCAACAGAGAGCAACAGCATTACATGACTAATGTCATTTTCAGTTTAAACCATAGGGAAAACCTAGATAAGCATAATGTAACTAAAAAGATATTGGAATTTTACCAGAACATCCTTATTTTTGGAAAATGTGCTACAGGAATCTGCCAAAAGTGTCTCGCCTGAAAAATTGCACAGCATTTCCACCTGCATGGTGCCACACAGTGATAGCAACAAATGTAGTAAAAAGTCAATATTCTTAATGGCTTGAAATGTCCTAGTTTGCGGAATAAAAGGCCTTTATTCCATGGTATTGTGACCATGTGGGTGAGTTGTTCAACATATGCTTTCACTACTATTAGTTTACTCTCATTGTGTCTTTAGATGGCAAGCCCTTTCAATGGGTTGCTTCCCTCAGCTCCCGTGTTTGTACAGGACCCAGCACAATACCCCTAAGAACAACTACAATATATAAATTATAAATAAAACAGTACTAATACTGTTTACTGCTGTGCAGGGGTATTGTTTCATTGCTAATTGAGAGGCAAAAGCAGCATGAAGAGTCTCACCACTAACTTTCCTGTGCGCTTGAACCTCCTTTGAATGAAGAATTCTCTTATCCCATCTCCGCCTCAGTTTCCGAGATTAACGAGGTTGTAGGCATAATGTTAGACCCGCAGGGCGATTTATGATGCTGGTTTAAACAGTATTACCCATTCATGTATTTGGATGCATGTGTATTTCTTGATCGATTACATACTGTTTTATTGTTGTGAGATTGGATGGACTGAATTTTTCAGAAATGGCAAGATTGCACATAGTTGCCCAAATAAGAAGTAGTGAATTACAACCAGAAGCTTATAAAAAAAGCATCACACAGTCTTAATAATTGTGTATATTTGGAGGGGTGTGGCTATGTAACCTTTTTCCACAAAAAAACCAGATTATCTTTCCATTTGGTTTTTAGTCTGACTTTGTAACGTTTTGTTTTTTCCTCACCTTCTTCTGCCTGTGTAGTTGAACAAGTTTTTGACATAAGTTTTTTTGAGAGTTTTGTTTGAATTCGGTTCTCTTCAATAATAGAAAAGTGAAGGCATAGCAAAAAAAAAAAAATTAATAAAAATAAAATGCAGTAGAAAGTCATTTGGTGTAGTGGTAAAAAATACCTTAACTTGAAGAAGAAAGGCTGTTATTTTATGGTTTTGAGGTCTTTATTGAAGCCTTGTAGCAGTGAAGGGTTTTCTTTCTTTTTCTCTATACTTCTAAGGAGAATGTCGCTATATAATGAAAGAATCTACAGGACAAAATCTTTCCTATTTTAACACAGATACCATGTCACTGCCTCTCTTCTACTTGTGCAGTTGTGATGAAAGCTATATGAATGGCTGAGCTGTTTCGAAAGGCCGTATTTTCATTTTGAGAAGAGAATAACTGTGGGAAGACTAAGAGCTTCTTGATGCTTCTTTTTCCACTAACTTTTCTTCTTCCTTATTCAGCTGCAGTAGAAATTGGGTGGGAATTGATAATCCTTTAGGAATGTAGCTTTTGACACTTATCTGGTGGATGATAATTAATGCATTCCAAGAGGATTATCATAGTGGACTGTAGTTATAGAAGAGTGACATTCCATTTACGTGGAGTGAAACTTTAATATATGGCTGTCTCTATCACATATTTTTAGGAGAAATCTTCCACCTTTCAGCTCCAGCCAGCATAGCTCCACCCAGTCCAGCTGTAATGAGAGCAACTGCAGGCACAGGCAGTTTTTACCGCTATGTTACCAAGCCTTGAAAGCATGGAAAACCAAAATATTATTATTAGCACAGCATGGATTTAATTGTTTTGGAGATATTCAGGATGAAACATGTTATGTTTGTTGGCTTCAAGAGGAGTAATCTTTGCAAAGAATTTGAAATAGAGGATGAAGGCTGTGGGCAATGGGATTAAGACAGATATTTGATTTTTGTAAGCAGCATTTTTAATATAAGCACCACTGTAGTATTGCAATGGAATGAAAGTTTCATAGACAAGTTTCTCCAAACTGGACTATCTTTTAAAACTGTGTGGCTTGCAAATTGCTGTATTCCTTCACTAAGAAAGTAAAAATTTCTATATTTGATGATAATGCGTTTCGGTGAGGTTAGCTATCTGCTCTCCTGGCTATCAGAAGGACCCAGGAGGAGCAAAGCAGCTCCTTTTCCTGAAATCAGTGGGATTTAGGAATAACTTGCCCATCCCACTGCCATATGGGACTGGATTCTGTCCCCCCTCATGGGTCTGGGAAACATTTTGTCTCAGCTGAAATGGTCAGTTTCCTTATGGTTTTTGTTAGTTTGGGTGTGTAAAATTTCCCATAGCATTAGGAGATGCATGGGGTTTTGCATCTATTTAAAATAAAGAATCTTGAGGAGGTTGATAGCTATAAATAATTGCCTTTAGGTTCCAAGTGTTACAGAGCATAGTGTGACAGCATCAAAAAAGGCTATAACAGAGGATATTGTACGTTGCCATACGATCAAGGTAATTTTTATAACCTTAGAGCAATAGCCTACTATGTTTCAACTGCAAAAAAGTTGTTAATATACATTTGAGTATACCTTTGCATTTGTACTTCACTTTCTTAAGTTAATCTTATGGAGGGAGTGTTATTAGCCACCATCCATTTGTCAGGATGGGCTTTGTTTTCTGTTTCACTGCACTGACTTCTGCATTGCATTGCAGGTGCTACATGAAGCTAACATGCTCACTGTGCTAATCCATAGCAGCATCCCTCTCTCCAGCAAGAAAAACGCCTTTCTGATATTTCATGAATATGTTTGTTTGGTTCAGTATTTGGGTTTATTGCCTGCTTATGTGGTTAACTACCTTTTCGTATGAACTACTGCCAATCTGCAAAAAACATACTGAAAAATAAATCAAAGATGTCAGGCAATTCTCAAAACTACAAGAATAGTTTCAGAATCAAAGTATTCTGTAAGGTACCCAAGTAGAGGTCAAACTCCTCCAATACATTCTGATGCACAGTAAAGATTACATAAATGTTAAATAAGAAGAATACCATCTCAAAAAATACATTGCATTTATGTAGAAAACAAATTTCTGTCATTGAGTTGTAGGTGTAGGAAATGGAAACAATTTATGGGATCCCCTAGTTGAACCCACATGAGGTACAAGATTACTGAATAAAATAAGTTTTGTAGTGCTCTGTCCAGTCTTTGCAGTGAAAAGCAAAGATCCATTTAAATTGAAATTTTAAATACATTCAAAATGAAAGAAAGACCCAACATTTGTAAGAATGTAAGCTCAACATTTACAAGAATCAGAAACTTCTCTTAAATATCCTGATGCAAAATATATTGTAACATTGGAATTGATGCAGGTAAGAATTGTATATCAATGAGTAAAAGCTTAATTTTCACCTCAATAAATATATTTTTTTACTGTATCATTTCATAGAACAGTATGATCCTGTTTATAATTTGAATCTCACAAGTGAAGGTATTTTTGTTGTACTAAAGTATCTGTTCAACAATATGTTAATAATGTCAAAATTCAGCTATGAATTCACATATGTTGCAGTACTTCCTTACAAATTAGTATGCCTACAATCAATTTACACTTGTTGACTATATAATGGATGTAGCCCAAGCATTTTAGACAGGACCTGACTGAAAATTCGTGGCAGCCCATGGAAAATCTTTTTACTGATTTCAGTGGGTTTTGGATCAGACCTATAAGAACTTTATATGAAGGGCTGTCCCAAGACCATCTTCAAGACCAGACTTACATGCTGCACAGATTGCAAGCCCGCAGTTGCACTCTGAGGGACGACCAGAGCATGCCTTCAGTTTCTCACAGGCTGTGGCATGCCCGATGGATTAACGTGTTGCAGGATGCCTGGCTTGGCCGTCCACGGGTATTGTGGCAATTACATGAGAGGGAGTGCGGAAATACGTACCACAAGCACAATGAATTTGGAAGTATTTTCAACCTAAGAGGAATCCTGGAACAAATATGTCAGTGAAAGTCTCCTTGATCTCCCATTATTTTTCACAGCAATATTCTTCTCTCTTTTCACTTTGTGAAATTGCATATCTATATTGTTATCTTCTTTGTACTTCTAAGATCTCTGTTTTATCCACTCCCATTGGAGGGAGCCATGACAATTTGATGTTTCTTGGCCCCTTTAAGAGGTGAAGGTTGCAGTCTGCTGGCTTTTTGATATCAGGGAAGTAGTCCTAGATAACTCTGCAGATTAGTGCAACAAAAGTAGTGTGGTACCTAAAGGATTCAAAATACTTCAGGTGAAAACTCAGTCTCATCATTACCCTAATGGCCCATTCTCCCTTCCTCCAAAAAAGTAAACAAAAAGCATTCATACATATGCTACATCTGGCTTGATTTCTTCTTCTCTTTCAGCTTTTAGGTTCAGATAGTAGTAATGATTAATAATATAATGGCTCTGAGACATTTATTTCCTCTCTGAGAAAGGGAGCAAGTAAATTTATTCTTTCACGAAAGGACATCAGTTTTAAAGTGTATAGGGAAAATGTATCAAAATATTAATTAGACTTTTCTTTTGTTTTGCTAGTTTGCATTAGACAGATGGAATTCTGATCTTTAACAGCATCATGACTCATGAAACTGCTTGTGTACTAAAATGCCATTATTAACACAACAGTAGTTTTCAGCAGTTGGTAATTATTGGCATAATTAAACATTTATCAAGAAACAAGTATTTATCATTCATTAAACTTTCATTAAAAATCCATCTTAGCACAAGCTAGATTAGCCAGTGATTTTCAAGTGATAACTTCTTAACTTCTGGCAGAAATGTAGAGCATTCTGATAGCAAAGAAAGTCATGTATAATGCAACCTTTCAGGTTTTGTAAGCAGTTGTGCCTTTTCAGATTTAGGAGTGTTATTTTTAAGCATTCTACAAGACACGGACAAGAAAGTACTTGGCTATTTTCTGTAGGGTTTACCAAGTTTGGCACTTTTTAACAGTGTATTTGGGAAAACAGGATGCCCTTGGCCATGAAAAGCCAGTGCTAAGTATGCTTTATAACTGCATTTACATTACTTAAATTCCCGCAAAACCTGATATGTTGACATAGATTGGGACGTTGAAATTTACTTTCTTGAATAGACCATCTCATAAAATCTGCCTTACGGTATTGCAAAAGGTTGGAATCTCGGACCAGACATTTGCAACTGGGAAATCTTGAAGAGCTGTCTGGTCCTGATATAGTATTTTCCAACACTTGATGCTTCCTGTTGCTAAAGAAGGAAATATGCATGTTTTATTATTTAAAAGAAAGAGACCCATTACATCTCTGAAAGGTTTTGGTTTTATTTTGCAGAGTGAAGTGTCAGACATCATCACTGGTCTGTTCAGTTTTGATCGATTCATTTAGTTCAGAGATTCATTATTTTTTACTATGTTTAGGTATGAATAAAGGTAATTTGTGTGAATTTCAACACGAAAAAAAATAAGGTTAGTCGATGCCCTGTAGTTCTCTCTTATTCCAGTTTTCTTATTTAACTTTTTTTAAGTCTTCTCTCCTTGGTTGGTTGTTATTTTCCTTGGTTCTCATCTGCTATTCCCACTAACCCTTATTATTGCAGAAGCACTGGCTTACTTAATCTTGTAGCTACCAATTGGCTGTTTTACCTCACAGTCCTTTGTTTCTTCTCTTGCTTACAGGTACGATAGGATATATTTCTTAACCCCTCCTATGCAGTCACTGTTTTGCAAGAGGTACCAATTTGGCAATGTTAGTATAAGTTTAAAATGCTCTAATGTGATTGTCTAGATGGTGGTGGAGAAAAAACAATATTCAGTGAGCAAGACTGTCTCAGAAAGCTCCTTCACGTACATACAAGTGCTTCACATCTTAGCCCATATTCAGCAACTTTGTTTGTGTTTTCTCTTGGGCGAAAAATTTACTGTATCAGTGCTTTTATGTCACAAGAATGAATTGAATTCGTACCCTTTAGTGCAAACAACAATAGACAGAGTGGTAACCTAGTGGAAAACAAATAGACGCCCCGTCCCTTTTGGGGATTCAGAGAGGTTCAGAAAGATGGAGCTGACGGTAGAGAGGTGGCAGATAAAAACAGGCCGAAGCAGGAAAGAATCCTGCGGTCATTTATTACCATGCCATCTTCATAGTGTTTGCTGAACCAAGGTGCAGAGTAATGATTCAGACAAATGATGTTAATAATAATAGCTGGCCCTTTGGCAAAAATGGAATACCTAGTATTGCAGCATGAGACCTAATCAGATTCTCCAAAACTTGCTTCAGACCGATAGAATTTTTTGTTATCGGGTTTTCCATCAATTGATTCTCCTTGGATACTGTATTTTTAAAGGAAGCAAAGTGATAAGCAATGATTTTCCATCAGGAAAAAAATTCCAAGATTTTAGATATTATGATATTTAATGTATAATTTAAAGATAGTTTTAAAATATTGTGTTATTTCTAGTTTATTTTTGGTGGAATTTGAACTGTTAAAATAAATAATACCTACAAGATACTTCTAGTAATCATGGATTACTTCAAATTTAGAAACTTTCTGGAGTTCATTGTCTTTTTTTTTCACATAATCAACAATGAATTCACCTTACTTATTGTAAGTGAATAATAGCAAGTATGCTTTATGGTATTTTTTGTTGCGCACAGAGTATCACTGGTAAAAGTGAGCTCCACGTGAAGCCTAGCTATGAATTTTAAACAAGGGGTAGTTGTTAGTACTGCTGATCTGATTAATTGCTTTGATATGTTGTTAGGTATTTGTACATAAAAGAACATTTTCACCCAAAAAAGCTTACTAACCATTTTGTACTGTTCAGATATGACATGGTTTTGTTGTTCTTTTTAATAATACCTGCAGTTTTTAGGCATATAGGTTGCAATTATTTTTATTAGCTGCTGTTCCGTTAACAACATAACCAACATCTGTTTTAATCTAAACATCATCAGACTTATTAATTAGGTACATTTTGGCATCAATTTATCACACGTGCTTTGACACTTTTGATACTTGAAGCATAAGCTATTATGTGTAATGAAAAAAAAATAAGTATGATTTGGAGTCAGTGTTATACATCATCTGTAGGGGACAATTATGTTGGCATGTGGGAGGTTAATGTACACACACTAGATTCCTTTGCTTGATTTGCTGTTTTCTTCTTCATAACTCTAGGTAAACAGTTTGTGCTGCCATTTAATGCACAGGTTAAGTGTAGTTGCAGGCTATTATACATCATTAGAGTAAGTAATATTCAGCTGTGGAAGAAAGATGGAAGCTTTTCACTTGTAGCCACTTGGACATTTCATTTTTCATCTAGTATGCCACTGCAAAAATTAGTTGTGGCAGGCCTGATGTAATTTATAGCCTGGTACCCTGAAATTAAGCAATGAATCACACCATTTTGGCTGATTAGAGTTAATGCATTTTTCCCGATGACATATTTTGTAAAACAATGCAGTTTATTCTAAACTTTGCCTTATCAGACCTAGTCATTTCTCACGTCAACCTGTGCAATGGATTGTACCATATACAGTGCACTCTATCACCAGATTTTTTTTTGGTATTGTACTGTAGTTGTCTTCCAGTTTAAAGGGACAGCCTTCCCTTTCTTTCCTAATTTTCTCACTAGAAAACATCAACTTTCCTCTTCCTCCGTTTCCCCCCTCCATTCTCCTACCAGACAATTCAGAAGCAAAACACAGAGTAACGCAGTTCAATGCAGCTTGATTGAAAGTGCAGGGTGTAATGATCAAGTGAGTAGAGACCATTGGATTGTGCCTCAGGCCTTCGCACTCTGAATCTGGTCAATAACAAATTTATTACTAATCAAATCCAATAAATACAAAACAGCATACATTTATTTTTATTTGGCACCTAGCTGGTCACAGAATAATAATAAAACAGGTAAGTCAGAGACTGCCTTTCAGAAGAATGTGCCGTAGCTGATACGTACTGCTCTCCTGTACATGACAATCAGACAGTTGGGCCCCAAGAAGCCTCGTTGTGTATGTCTGATTACCGGTGGGCATTGTGTCCCACTTGCCTGTGGAATATATTAACGATGCCAGCTCTTGAGTTTGGAGAATTCTGTTAGCTGAGATACTTTGTGATAGGGAGAGGTATCACTACAGAACAGGATCTATAGGTATTAGTGTCAAGAAGAATAATGTCTTCCTTGCCCTTTCTCCTGGGTTATTGCATGGGTTATACAAAGACTGGGATGAGTTAATAGAAAACAAAGAAACTAAAGGTGTGCGGGGAGGGGAGCAGAATCAACAACATAGCTGAGACGTGAATTTTACTGTTGCCAAAAATAATGTGCGACTGTTCTTTCCCCCCAGAGCACTAACATGCATAAGAGCACGACATAATCATTGCAGGCATCTTACACCATGTAAAACCGACACGGGCAAACAGCGCATAGCTAATGTAAAGCTGACATTCAGTACCCAGGATTTTTGTGTATTCAGATATTTTTATATGTATGTGCATGAAATTTAGCTAAAACTTCTCGATGCTGCAATTTGTTACGCAGACACATTATGAATTACAAAGCGCATGCCAAAGAATACAAGCTGAATAAAATGATTGGGAATCTTTAACGATATGAAAAGTGCCACTTATATAGCTTGAAAGTCAGATAGTACAAAAATTCTGTCTTTCTTAACTGCTGGAGTCACTGTATTTTTGAACGGTTTAAGGAAAAACCCAGAAAGAGTCTGCAACATGTAGGAGAAAAAGGCAGCACACCTGTAAGACTCCAGCCTACCTTGTTCACACCCAAGATAGGAGAAAATGATTTATTATCTGTCCCTTGAATTTCTCTGAGCATTCTGTCTAAACTTTAAAAGCAGATTACATTTGCGATTAAACCTTAACAAATGTTGTTTTAACTAGACTGCAATATATGTTATTGACAACAAGCTTTTTTCCCCCCTGAAAATAACATTGGTGCTTAGGCATGCAATTTACAAAAATGACAAGGAAGGGTGGTACTTTTCCCAAGGTGAATGTGAGTTGACTGATTAGCTGGTATTTTAACTTAGATTCTTGCAAATTACAGACATAAGAAACCCTGCAATTTATATGTACTTTAGAAGTGAAAGCTTTAATCCCATGATTCATGGAAGTAAAGTGGTAATAATTTAAGTACCATATTTTATTTATCCCTCAGAGTTGTCAGCTGATACTAGAAGTATTCTCACTATTTTTGGGTTGCTGCCTTTGGCCACCTAATTGCTTCTTAGGAAGTAAGAGGGAAATTGCTTATATAACTACATGGATTGTCTTTGGCAACGTCAAGCCAAGGCATCAATCAGTCCATCTGGGTAAAATCACAAGCTGACTCCGATATTGCTAAATATTTATACTGTCAAATACACACAGACATCCAGATGAAAAGAGGCATTCATTAGGAATGCTCCAGCTTGTCAGTTTAAAGATGTAGATTAGAGCAAAACCTCCCACTATGGTACTGAGTGCTCAGGAAAAGTCTATATTTAGCCATTCTGAGCAATAAATATCATCATATTGCCTCATTTAGGTAAATAGAGAATAAATATTGTCAAGATGATCTAGAGATAATGTAAACAGATCCCTGTTCAGAGTCTGTGTTACTAGGGTAAATTCCAGGACATTGGTGTGCTGCTGATGCTTTTTGGTTTAACCCTTTTATTTAATCGCATTCCCCTCCCCTTTACAGTAACACTAAGATTTGTTCCTTGCAGATGAGAAGGGAAGGGGGGCAGGAAGGTAAGGTGGGGTTTCTTTTTAAACAAAAGGTGATTTCAAATTCTAAGTGAGTTATTACATTAATTAGTAGTTTTGCTCTAATATTTTCTTGGCACTGCTAAAGGCTGCGGCTGCTGCTGCTGCTGGAAAATACAGATATCTGTAGCAGCACTGAAGTTCATTCCAGAGTTTAACACGGGAACTGACAAAGCCCATCAGTCAGAAGAACATCACAGCTCTGAGGTTAAGACATGACTTCAAGAGTACACCCAGTTAAGACTCATAGTGGAATTTCTTTATAGCACATTTTTTTCTGTGATAAGATGAGGCTTATTGCAAGAATAAGTGACAAAAGATCAGTACTTCGACAAGAATTAAGTTACTGTCCTGCTTCAAAGTGGGTGGCTTGTCCTGACAAATTAAGAGTAAAATTTGTCCACTATATTATAAACACAAAAAAGATAGCAAAAGGATTTTTTTTTACCTTTTGAGGAAGGCCTGTGCCTTCCTCTGTAGAATTGGCACCTTGGAAGTTACATACAAGGAGAGTGGTGACTGACGCCAAAGTTTTCGTTAATTACACTAGATGATTTTTTAGATTAATAATTAACATCTCTCTTTATAACTAAATATCTGTAATTAATCAGCAAATCATAATGTGGGGACTAATTAACTTCAAACTCAAATCTTAACAGAAAATCCATATTACTATCCAGCATCATTAATTACTCTAGTAATCAAAGTTATCCCTCATGGGATTTGACATAAAGCTTTGTAGGTTTATAAACCAAGCTATTATCACAAAAAAACATTTTGAAAGCAGCTTCAAATAGCATTATAGATAACTAAAGTATTAGATTGGAAATTTAAACAAGTTTTCATTTTCTGTATTACATTATCAATAATCCACTCACTGATGCTGGGTAAGTAACTAAGAGGGTAGGCTTCCCTTCTCACCATGTGTATGCGGTTTTTTGTTGTGTTGTGGTTTTTTTTTTCCCTTTTGGAGTTACAGCAGTGATTTCTGTCAGAAGATTCATTTGTCAGTGACTTTTAAAAATATGCCAGGTTTTCCGGTAGTTTTCACTGTGGTGCTATCCATGGTAGTTAGCTGTTTAAGAAATGAATTAACAGCCATTTATGTGCTGGCATTATTCACAAGAAAATACCAAAAAAAAAAATGGCTTGAGCTTTAAGATACAGAGAAATCTTTATCTTTTGATTAGTCGGTGTTCAATGGAATAAAAAGGACAAAGCAGGGCTGTTATGCGAAAAAACCTCACCCCAAACAAATCTTATTTTAATTAGCATGGACATCACAACTAGAAAGATTTGGAATGCGTTCATTTTAATTTTTAATAAACAGGAAAGCCAATAGTACCATTGTAGCAAACAGAAATCCCTTAGCTGTTTTTCATTTAGAAAGTTAGGAGTTAAAATTGTGTCTAAAATCCACATTTCAATTATTTTATCACCTAATCTTCCAAGTACGCACATCCGATACTGTTCTTTTGTGTGGCAGCTGTAAAAATCGTAAGCAATTTTTACTGTCAAGAAAACTCTGAATAAATAGAGGCTGTTAACTTAGGCAGATATCTGAGGTTATTTGGTGGCAATCAAGAACTCACAGCACTTCAACTAATGGGTTATGATCAGAAACTGTTCCTAATAGCCAGCTAGACGGATCTGAATATGAAGATTTCTATAATTTTGTTGTCAGCTTGTGATGTACTCTAGTGCTAATTATTTGGAACAATTATGTTTTCCTAATAACAAAAGAAGAAGCAGTGAATTAAGCAGGCTTACCTTCAGATCTTTAGATAACAGTTTAAATGCACTTGCCATTAAGAAATAACATTTCTTTTTTCCTGTATGGAACCCTAATTATTGAAGATGCTTGTCTTTTAAAATCTACTTCTTCTACTTCTTTTAAGCATGTTCAATGTGTCAGTTTACACTGATGACTTCAGTAACTAGTATTTTCTCAGTCTTAGGTTTATGCCTGTACCTCCCATAGACTGCTTACTTCATTTGGTTATTCAAAAACCATAATTAGTGCAGTAATTAACATGTGGATCCTTCAAAGGAAGACTGTTAGAATCATGGGACGTCTCTCATCATTCTTGCTGATGTATAGATGATAAAAAGACTTAGGTTGAGGTGACAACAGGATTTGTATTACTGCACATTATCTAAGCTGCAGGGAAATTCAGACAGAATCGTGGTCCATGGAGTCTTTCCTTTTGAAAAAAGTAATTATCCACACTGTTTCTATAATGTAACTAGGTGTTATCCTGCATTTGCAGCTGTCAAATCATTTGTTTCAAAACCATTATTTTATACCTTACGAATACTTGAAAGTTTGGGCTTTTGCACATTATCTTTTAACCGATTACAGAAGTGGGGTGCAGCAAGTGCAGCAATAAAACCAACAATAATAGTAATTTATATAAGCACAACAGATTCCTTCTTGACAGTTGATTTCAGGGATGTTTATGGTAATGTTAAGTTGATACAGTCATAAGATTACATCCATAAAGAAAAGGCCCAATTTAATTTTATTTATTTTCCCCGGAGAAAAAATATTTGTTTGTTTGTTTGTTTAAGATTTCAGATAAGCTGAATCTGTTGCGTTTTCAAGCCATAGTAAATCAGTTGTTGGTATTTGAGTCTCTGTATGGTTCATATAAATGTATTCCAGTATTACTCTGAGATGCTTATAGCTGATGTCTTCAGTTTCGATATACAATGTTTTAAATTAACGCATTAAGGAAATTCACATTCTTTCATTCAGCCTTTAACTTTCTGTAAGTAGTGATCCTCTTTTTCACATTCAATGACATATGCCAAAAAAATTCAGTATTTTACCCTACAGGCAGCCCATGGGACTGGGATAAAATGGCCTCTATACATAGGGTATGACTTTATTTGCTAAAGAGGTTATTTGAAAAAGCCCTTAGGGTACTGCTGCCCTTTTGTCCCTCAAACTAGTAAGGGGAAAAATATAAAAGGAACTACACAGTAATCCCTTGTAGACAGGTGACCTTAAGCCAATTCCATACTGTAAGGTTTGTTTCCATTTAAACTAAAACAGACAAAGGAAAAAAAAGCAAATTGTGGGTTTTAATCTGTCACAGAAACATTGCAATATTTTTTCTGTAAATGAATATCAAATACAGACAAGTTTTACTGCAAATTCATAAAATTTAGTATTGTCCTATATAATTTAATTTATAGACATATAGTGTTCTATAGACAATGTGTCTTATATTCTAGCAAAAAGAGCATTTGAGGACTGATGGAAATAAATGTAGCCCTGTTTATTTCAGGTAACCTGTTCAGGATTTTACTGTCCTTACTAGTGTTTAAATCCTGCAAGTGCAGCCAAGCATAATTAAGTGAAAGTATATAAACCTTCTGATTTCAATAGCAGTATTAACATATTAAAAATTAGTCAACATCAGGACCCACTGGAAAAAACAGCAGTCACATTTGTCTTCTGAAGTTCTTTTTCCCGTCCTTCTTAGAGCTGACTGTTGATTGAAGTTAACAGAGCTACAACCAGACTAGATCAGAGTTATCACAGGGTCATGGTCCCACTGCAGGCGCACCATTTTGTGGTGGTGTGTTTGGTGTGTAAACCTGTGGTCATCCACGACAGTTTTACAAAGAAAGCCACCATGTTACTCTTCAGATGGTGCAACCAGCTATTGTTAAATATGTACCATCCGGATTAGATACTGCTTTTCAATAGGCGGTCTTCCAAATACTATTATAAATTATGAACAGCAGCTCTGGACCCACTTCAGGATAGACTCTAATAAGTCACAGGTGTGACATCACTGAGCACTGTAATTAATGGGTGTTATGCTACTCCCTTGACTTACGAGTTTTTCAGAGGCTTTTAATTACTTTTGAGTTTAAGCCATTCTGGAAGAATTTTGAAGGACCTCCGGTGGCAGCCTGTTCTGAATGAAGCTGTTCTAGCAACATTTGGAAAAAAGAGCCACTCTGGTGGCTGAAGGAAAATGTTTCAGCCGTTCTTCACGCCTGGTAGTCTAGAGGGAGGTTAAAGGAAACAGCTTCTGTCGACTGCTGCAGGCACTTAGTTACTGTGTTCCCTTTCTGCATCTAGGGAGGAGCTGTAAAAATTGTGGTCAAATCCATATATTATATAAAATAAAAGAGATAAAAACATCTGAAAAGCCAAGAATGGCTTGAAGGGTTGTCATGATGTCATTAACCTGATTTTAGGTAAAGAAAAGCCATTGTTTTGCACAAGTGCAGACTTCATGTGACTGATAAATGTGACATGTGACTGAGTAAATAGAAGAGACGAAATGCCATCATTTATCACCTATTGAAAGCAAGTTATAAATTATAGTCAGTTAATCAGCATTTAAAGCAGTAATCTTTAATTTCAGTGCCAAAATCCAATAGCAGAGGAAGAATTTCACCCCTCGTACATGCACACACACCAGAATGCACATACCATAATATTAAGTTAACTCAGGTGTAAAGCTTTGTTCTCTAAACAGCTGAAGCTTCTTGTCATTGTTTATAAGCACAAAACACACATATTTCTCCATATGTTGGCACCATATTGGTGTTATCACCATAGCATTCCCTCCTCTTCAGATGATCTTTTGTTATAACATTTATTTTTGTGAGGCAAATAAAATGTAGTAAATGTAAACCAATTATTTAACCAAATTACTTTGATCGTGGGAAACTGACAATTAGTGTTACAGATTCTCAGCAGTGAGATCCACACAATAGAGCAGACTGTGATATTCTGTACTGCAGTGTAAGTTGATGTAGTGCATTTATTTTGTGGAGCAAGCTGTGAGAGAGGAGGAGAAAAGTGCGGGAGACGAGTGAAGTCCATCTTGATGAACTGTTATTCTGTATCTGTGCTTTGTGTTGTAAGTTGTTTATTTTTCCTAATTGATTGTTAATATATTGGGACAGCTCTTCACAGAAACCTGGATGGCTGATGTCAACACATAAAGAATATACACATGGGTACGAGACGATCAGCTAATCAATGAATGTGTTAGAGACTTGCCAAACTACCATTCGTAATTTTGATTTCTAGTAAATGTGGGTGACGAACAGGTTAGTTCAGTTACCTATAATGATTACCCACTTGAATAGTTCTACCTTTTGCACATGGATTGGAGGGGGAAGTATTAAAATTATATGCACTGGTACACCCACATGATTTGAGTTTATTCTCAAAGCTTGAATGCATCAGCCCTTCCATGAAATAGCTGTGAGTTAGGAGAGCATTCTGGGTATTGTCATGCAAATGAGGCCACCAAACATACCACTTTGCTTCAAAATTGCTCTGCAATGACAAGTAGCTTTTAAAACTGGAGCAGGGTTTTCCAAGCTAAGTGGCCAACCCTATATATCCTCTGAGATCCACTTTCTAAAATAAGTGCCTATATACGAAGTCCTAATTCCACATTTGAGTGCTCAGATTGGCACTTACTACGTAGCCATACATCTCATTCTAATGCAGATTAAGGTGTTCCTTTATGCTTGAGTATTGTGTTTCTCCCACATTCATACAATAAAAAAAAAAAACAACCAAAAAACAGAAGATGGATGTAGCACAGAGAAGTTGAGTTTGACCTGGTGTTCAGCAACTCTTAAAGCCAATAAGTCATAAGGAAAAAACAAGTCTTCATCTGCCTCATGGGTCACAGAAAATATCCAAAGCTTATCATCAGAAGCGATGTTAGTCTAGTTTCAGGGCCAGTTTCAGAACCGATAAGAAAATATGACAGACATATTTTTGTAACAAAGCATCCCAAAAACATTCTGTTGACTGCACTCGTGAAAAGGGTGTGGGAAGAGCAACAGTTAAATGCAGGTGACTCTTCCAGACGATTCAGGACTAAGTAGCTTTTAAGCAGCATCTTAAGGCCAGTTGGAAGCCAGGATGGATCTTGGAGCACTGGCGTTAAATGATGGAGAAAGCATAATCCAGATTTTTTATTTTTTTTTTTTAGATCCAAAATTGTATTAATCACATTGTGAATCAATGGGAATTGCTCTGAGCAATCCTGCTTCAGCAGGGGAGTTGGACTAGATGATCTTTATGGTCCCTTCCAACTCTAAAAATTCAGTGAAATTCAGTGAATTTTGTCCATGTCCTGAATGTGGCCACAATTTTACTCTTAATCTCTGACCCTTACTGTTCCATATGCCTTGCACTGGAGGTAACAATGCCATAGATACAAGTCACAAGGCTGTCATAGGAATGGAAGCCTGGGATCTCCTGGCCAGGTAAGGATTTATAAAAGCTGATGGAGACAGCAGGTACTGGATTGCTGCAACACTAGAACAGCTGGGCTTCTCAAATCCTCTGCGGCCCAGTATCAGCTACTTTGTCAGTGTGGTGTTGCGTGTTGCCTCACAAAATGGTCACTTAAATACAGATTTGAGTATCTAATTTGATGCATTCACATTAGAAAATGTAGATCTGAAGGACTGCTGAACTAATTAGATCTTTTCCTTCGTGTGTTTCTGTCCTCAGAAGCAGGAGCTTTCCTGACATGACTGATCAAAGTTATGAAGAGGGTTACTTTCAAAGTTGGGCTTTCTGGTGTTTGCTGCACACTTAGATGGTGCCTGAACTCTACAAACCAAATTGTCCTTAGAACATTCCAACATGTAAATCTCTAAACATTCTGGTTTAAAATACTTAGTGTTGGTGCGAGTAGATTAAAAACAAGAAAAAGAGAAAGAAAAATAATGATTTTGCGTAAGAGCTATTGCAATTGCTGTTAATTTTTTTTGTTGTGTGTTATCTACTTTATCTCCCAGCCTCTTTTGGAGATGTTCTTTAAGTAAAACTTGGTGCTACATTTCCAATTATTCCTTTTATTACAAGTGCTATTTATACACAAAATGCAGCAAAGAACTTTTTATATTGCATTGATCGTGCAGCAAAATAGTGCATTATCAGCTTTACATGCCTCGGTGACGAATGTTTTGCTGTTTTAAATCTCATCAGTATGAGAAGAATTTCGTATCCAGATACAAAGATTTTACTCAAAACTTTTGAGCTAGACTGTTGTCACCTAACTGAAAATGAAAACTTGTTCATGATAATTAGACAAGGGAGGATTACTGGAAGACCCACACTATATGTACTGTTTAGATGGAACTCTGTATCAGCTAGAACATGGCTGCATTCTTTTTTGCTGGCTTGCTGTAGGACAATCCCAGAAATAATTGGCAATCCATTGCCCTCCTGCACTTAAACCCCTTGTCTACAAACATGATGCAAAGTGACGGTGGTTGAGGTTTCATAAAAATGAAGCACATGGTGTGACAGACCCATCTGTGCCAGCTTTATAAAACAAAAGTGCCCAATTTTATCATCATTGCCTTTTGTTCTGCACAATGCTATTCACACGGTGGTTTTATGAATGCTTGCCGGTGGAGTCTCTAAGCCTGGATTTATCTGACTGCTTCCTCTCCTGTGCTGTCTGTTCCCAATTGCACTGCTAGCTTCCCTGCCCCCACACTTTCCTCTCCTTACCCGGCCCTTCTCCCCAGACAAATCCGAGGTAGAACCTCCTAGCTATTTTCCAAGGTTCTGGGCTCAAAGACTAAACTAATTTGTTTTTGAATTGCAGATCAAACATAAACCGCAAAGAAGCATTTAATCAGTTAGGAGAAGCAAGGGTATGGCTTGTTTAAGTCCCAGAATCCATAAACCTGTAATGATTTTATTATATTGGTGTCAGTTTTCATTATTTTCATGAATGGGTATTCCCTGCTTAATGCACAATATTTGCATCTGATGAACCAACAAGTTTAAACATGGTTTGTTTTAATGCTTTGTGAATTTGCATTCAAATTCATCAGGAGTAATTCTATTTGAAATCACACAGGGCTAAACACAGTGGTTGTAAATCCATTCGAATTGAGATGCCAGAATCAGCCCATTAATCTACAAATCTACAATATAATTTTTGTATGGTTGATGGGCTTTTGTTCTGTTTTTTCGTGATGAGGCGAAGGGGATACCAAGTGCATGTGTGGGAGGGGAAGCGTTCGGGAAGGTCGTGATAAATTGACCAAGAGGGAGAATACCTTTGTTATGGAAACAGGCCTGTGAAAGGAACATATGAAAGGCCAGAGACCACGGTTTGAGTGTGTCTGTCACTGCCACTTGAGGTAGTTGCACGAGGAGAAAGGAAGTCTCACAGATAAGCAGGTTTCCTAATACTTAGGACGATAGAGGTTGTCATCAGCACCTACCATTTGGTCTGCAGAGTCTCAGATTTCACCTAGAGCTTGGAGCATTGCTATGGCCTGCGTTTAGTATTTTAGGTCCTCTTGCTAAACAGTCTGCTAGCTTGGATTTTTCTGTGGTCTCTTGTTAAAAATGGAATGAATAAATGCAGCAAAGTTCACCTCCAACAGAAACAGGGTCATTTTGGAAGGGGTGGAGGGGTCTATGTTACAGCTAACAGTGCTTCATTTCTTGATGGCTGCAGAAGAAATCTGTACTTCTTTCAGTGCCTAGAGAATTCCTTCCTTCAGAAGGAATAGGCAAGGAAGGAGAGGTGGGGGTGTGGCTCTGTACATTCGGGAGTGTTTTGACTGTATAGAGCTAGATTCCAGTGACCATGAAGTTGAGTGTGGGTAAGGATGAAGGGGAAGGCTAACAAGGGGGATTTTGTGTTGGGAGTCTGCTATAGACCACCCAACCAGGATGAGCAGGTTGATGAAGTATTCTATAAGAGGCTGGCTGAAGTCTCGCAATCGCCAGCCCTTGTCCTGGTTGGGGACTTCAACCTACCGGATATATGCTGGAAATATAACACAGCAGAGAGCAGGCAGTCTAGGAGGTTCCTTGAGTGTATGGAAGATAACTTCCTGACACAACTGGTAGAAGAGCCTACCAGGGGAGGTGCTTCGCTAGACCTACTTTTCACAAACAATGAAGGACTAGTGGGAGATGTGGAGGTCGGAGGCCGTCTTGGTCTTAGTGATCATGAAATGGTCAAGTTTTCAATTCTTAGTGAGGTAAGGAAGGGGGTTAGCAAAACCTCCACCTTGGACTTCCGGAGGGCGGACTTTAGCCTGTTCAGAACCCTGGTTGGGAGGGTCCCTTGGGAGATAATCCTGCAGGGCAAAAGGGTCCAGGAAGGCTGGAAGCTCTTCGAGAAGGAAATCCTAAAGGCCCAGGAGCAGGCTATTCCCATGAGGCGCAAAATTAAAGTGAGGGGAAAATGGCCGGCCTGGATGAACAAAGAGCTTTTGGTGGGACTTAGGGAAAAAAGGAAGGTTTATCACCTTTGGAAGAAGGGACAAGCAACTCAGGAAGAGTACAGAGATCTCGTTAGGTTATACAGAGAAAAAATTAGGAAGGCAAAAGCCCAGCTGGAACTCAACCTGGCCATTAATATAAAGGACAACAAAAAAAGTGTTTATAAATACATCAACAAAAAGAGAGTCAGGGAGAATCTCCATCCCTTACTGGATGCGGGGGTAAGCATTGCGACCAAGGACAAGGAGAAGGCTGAGTCTTGTTTAATATCTTTATTGATGATCTGGATAAGGGGATTGAGTGCACCCTCAGTAAGTTTGCAGATGACACCAAACTAGGTGGGAGTGTTGATCTGCTTGAGGGTCGGCAGGCTCTACAGGGGGACCTGGACAGGTTGGATCAATGGGCCAAGGCCAATGGGATGAGGTTTAATAAGGCCAAGTGCTGGGTCCTGCATTTCGGTCACAACAACCCCAGGCAACGCTACAGGCTTGGGGAAGAGTGGCTGGAAAGCTGCCCAGCAGAAAAAGACCTGGGGGTGTTGGTGGACAGCTGGCTGAACATGAGCCAGCAGTGTGCCCAGGTGGCCAAGGCGGCCAACGGCATCCTGGCCTGTATCAGGAATAGCGTGGCCAGCAGGAGTAGGGAAGTGATGGTGCCTCTGTACTCAGCATTGGTGAGGCCTCACCTTGAGTACTGTGTTCAATTCTGAGCCCCTCACTACAGGAAGGACATTGAAGTGCTGGAGCGTGTCCAGAGGAGAGCCACCAAGCTGGTGAGGGGTCTAGAGAACAAGTCATATGAGGAGAGGCTGAGGGAACTGGGCATGTTTAGTTTGGAGAAGAGGAGGCTGAGGGGGGACCTCATTGCCCTCTACAACTACCTAAAAGGAGGTTGTAGAGAGGTGGGTGTTGGCCTCTTCTCCCAAGGGAATAATGACAGGACCAGAGGAAATGGTCTGAAGTTGCGGCAGGGGAGGTTTAGATTAAATATTAGGAAGAATTAATTACTTTACTGAGAGAGTGGTCAAGCACTGGAACAGCCTGCCCAGGGAGGTGGTGGAGTCGCCATCCCTGGAGGTATTTAAGAAACGTGTAGACGTGGCACTTCAGGGCATGCTCTAGTGCCCGAGATTGTTGGTTTGTGTCCATTTGTGGGTGGGGTGGTGTGTGGTTGTGGGCGTTTGTTTTGGTTTGGTTTTGGTGTTTGGTGTTCTGGGATTTTGGGGGGTTTTTTTTCGTTTTGGTGGGGTTTTTTTTGGTTTTTTTTGTTGTTGGTTGGACTCGATGATCTCAAAGGTCCCATCCAACCAAAAATATTCTGTGATTCTGTGATTCTGTGAATGGCTTTAATATCTCTTTTCTTAAACAGACTGAATTGTTTGAAATTAAGATGTTTCTTTAAGCTGACAGTTAACAGATTTGAAGGTGTATATATCATTATCTGAGAGTGCAAAAACAGGTATGTATGAGAGGCATTATTCTGTGAGAAGGTTTATCAAAAACATTTTCCACACTACACATTCTTCTTAAATGTAACAGTGAAGATTTTTGATAAAAAATACTTAAAAAAGAACAAAAATTTATAGTTATACATAATGTACTTTAGCATTTTAGAAGGAATGTCTTTATTCGTTTATTTGAATAGGTGATAATTCAAAATGGAATTCTGCTGATACTTTTGAATGTGTTCATACAGTCATTTTGCTTAGTTAGAATCAGGCTCAAATCAGTCAGAGAGATATATTAGGCTGGGAGGAAAAGTGAGTTTTAGCTAACTTTGTTACTGCGTTTCTCTGGGAACAAGCAGTGCTGGTTTGGCCTTTGTAAAGCAGAAATTAAAGAGCCTAAGACCCTGTTTTGAATATGTCATAGACTGGGGCTACCTGAGGGTCCAACTTAGAAAAGCATTTAAGCCTATGCTTAGCATTAGCTATATGCTTAATTCCCTTTTGGGGGCCTATCTACAGGCCCCTTCTTATGCACTTGCAAGAATCGTGATGATCGGGAAGTCTACCATCTGACATCTGTGAAATGAGCTGGTAGACTTGAGTCTTTTTCATAATGAACCAGTTTCCATCTCATAAAATTCTGTAATTGCAGATGATATCAGTGGACACCTATGACAATCTCAGCAGAGATTGCAGCCCAGCATTCCTCATTATAGGATACATGGACACTGAACTCCTCTCTGCTCATGAACATGGAGTTGATTCATTGACAGGGCATTATCAGGAAAATTGCAATGATGTGACTAGTGCTTCACTGTGGGTAAATGGAGTACCTCAACTCTTGGAGTTGACAATAGGCTCTTCTAGGAAATTATAACGCTGTGATTAAGACATAAAGCTGGGGCTCAATACACCTGGGAATTCTTGTGTGACCCTGGCAACACACTTTTGGTTGTTTTTCACTTCTCTGCCTGAAAAGTTAGAATAATGCTTTTTCATTTTATTGTTTTATTTAGTGATAAATGTATTACTAATTGTGAGCAATTCAGGAGCTACAGTTTTAGAGGCACATGGTTAGATAAATGCCATTAGATTTTAAATGCGTTCTGTTCAGTTCGCATTTGCATGTGCTTGTGCCTCGCATTAGTGGAAAGCCGGCCAATATTATTTTGCTTCCTAATTCTGCATTGAGGAAATTAGCACACAGACCTAAAAACCTTGCATAAAATTCACTCTGTTGTGAAAAAGACCCTGAAAAATAACATGTCGAAGAAGAAATATGTTAATTTTGGACTTCTTTTAGCTTATTTTTTTAGACACTGATACAATTTTTGTTCTGTCTGTGTACATTTTAACATGTCTATTTTCATTTTCTAAAGAAAGTTATATCATTCAAATAGCTTTAGAGTCTTTTTTTTTTTCAGTAGAAGGACCTGAATAATGTTTTAAGGATACTTGGAGACACGCTGAAAGAAATGGTGAACCTCAGTGGATTTTGGACCACTGGAACATATACCAAAAGATATAGCTACGAAACCTCCAAGTAAGCCCTACCTGGGACCTGTAGCAGCTGTTCCCACCTGTAATGCCATGGGCTTCTCAGAAGCTCTTTAATCTGCTCGTCTTTGAAATGACAGACCACAATGAGTCCTCCTGCCTGTTTTGGCTGTTATGTGCCGCAAGTTAGGAAACTGTTAGGTCACTAAACTATGGTAGCTGGAAAAAGAGTAAGAAGTATTTAAAAAAATGGTAGCTGAAATAAGAACCCTTTAACATAAGTGTCAGTAGGAGCTGTTAGTTTCTCAGTGGTTTTGAAAATCAGATTTCCCAGGTATCTAGCTGCAGGCTTCTGGGGTTTTTTGGTAGGGGTGTTACCTGGTCTCCATCTTGTCGCTTATCACAAGCTTTGCTGCTTTCACAAAAATGATCATGACTTCCTCTACGGCACTGAAAAATGTGAACTAAGTTCCAGCAATAGTAAAAGTGCTTGGGGTCCACTTACGCTGCCACTAACAATGCTGTAGCAGGTCCTATGTAACAGCAGAATAAGTGCATTCACTGCACTGTGCATCATGCTACAGACAAGTATACTACGAACCATGGTGTTTTTAAACCACTTGGCATCATTTAATTAACATGCTTTTAAACATTATTTGGCTTCAGTTGTAGACAGATATATATAATAAATCTTTGAAGAAGTGCTATCAGAAGTAAGAGCTAAGTGGCATTTAAAATATATTAGAAAAATGTGATCACTAATAAGTTTTAAAATATTCCCTCTTTTTCTAGTCTAAATTTGGTCTCAGGAAGGAAAAAAAATTAGAAGAGCTAACGAGATGACCTGACAGAGTGGCAGGGTTTGTTTACTAGACCATTTTTGAATGAGATTCATGCTTCATCTGATTGACAGTCATTGCAAATTCTTTGGCTTTTTAAGACTTAAGGCGCCACAGTCTTGGGTGAACTTTAGTTCAGAATGGAGTTGTTTACAAAAGTTAACTAAGTAGTTACTGCAGAATTGCATGCTATGTTTCACTGAACTGTTCAGAAGTGGTATGGATTTGCAGTACAAATGGTGATGAATCGAGTCAAGTCATATTCTAACTACTGTGCAGACAATTTATTCCATATGGGAGCTTCATCACCCTGGCACCTGGAAGTGGATGAGGTAGCTGAATTGGCCTTCTGTTGCTCACCATGTCCAAATATCTTCCCATGGTATGGCATGAATGTTCTAGTGTTTCATCAAAATCAGATTATGCTGATCCAAAAGGGACAAAAATTTTCCTCTCGCTTCAGCATTTGCAGAATACGTAGCCAGAATATGTGCACTGAAACCTTCAGTATTTCCATGCAAGTCAGACTTCTAACCTTTCTTCTTTTGCTGTTCTGAATATTCCTTAGTCATGATCTCTCCCTTAGCGAGGTCAAGACATTATTCCATTGTATCTGTACCAGAACAATTTGCAGCAGGCATGCCTTTGAATGTGCAATTAAAAATTGCTTTGGCCTGTTTTCTTTTCCTGTTTTATATTTTCATAAACTCACATGTAATTTGATGAACACTGTCATTCTTTAAATTTCTTCAGCATTACAATTCTCAAGGGACTTCTCTCTCACTGAATGTCATTTTTGCATATTTACTTTCTCCACAAGTGCTACTATGCAGTAGCACAAGTTGCATTGTTATTTTTTTATTTACTTATGTTACATCCTTTTTTTCTTTGTAGTGATGTTAACACTTCCTCCCAATTTAGTATTAATTCTGTATGCCATCTAAAAGCTGTTGATTTCTACCTCTAGCTAACCAACAATTTAGGTAGTCTCTTCAAGAGAGTAGTATGAAAATTGTTCAGATCTTGAAAGCACAACTTTGCAGCTGAGCGGAAGCAACTTGAGTAAGAAGCTTCTGAGCACTTAGGCAGAGCTGCGGTGCCACCGTTCACACACACCGTCTTAGCAATTCCTGCATTGGCGTCGCTCAGCAATGGCTCAGAAAGCACCACCTTTGGTGTCTTCTGTCTTGTTTTATCTATGTACAGCCTAGTGCTTTCCAACACTGGAGGTGGAAGACAGCTCATTTAAGTACTACTGTATCAGTAGCACTGAAAATATATTTCTGTCAGCAGAAGGGTCAATTATATGAACAGCTCTTTCTTTGAAGATATGCTGGAAACATGCTGTTTCCATCCTTCACCAGAGGTGAATCATGAAAAGAAGACTTTGTCACAAACTCAACCCTTGAAAGTGGTATAAAAGAGTTACCCACCTGTCCAACGTCTACTCCCCATCCCACCTCCCAGGACCAGCATGTACCCTGCTTCATGCTTCCTCAGTAATCCCAGCGTTACTGCTAAGGCTGTGACACTCTCAGCTAAAAAATCAGCATCATTCCCAACTATGATAATTTTAAGCATGATAAGCCTTGATGTCTCAGGAGGAGTTGAGGGGCCAGCAGAGGGGAAAGCCTCTGCCTTGCACCTGGACCACCTGTGACCAGCCCTCTTCCCTCCTTCCCAGAAGTCATTGTATCCCTTGCACTGAGACCGGCTTTTGAGGTGGGAAATCTGATTATCAGAAGCTCAGGAACCACATTCATCATTAATTCACCTTTGTCTTCGTGCCATGTACCATTTTGAGGACAGCTGTGCTGGTGGTTGATCCTATGTTGTGGTTACACATGTAAGGCTGGAGCGTCTAATCAGTCGTTTTTTCAAAACACAGGTTGGCGTGACCTGCAGCTTTCAGAGTAAATAACCGTAGTGCTCGTTTCCAGTTGTAGATCTATTGCAAAAATATATAAATATTATTAGTCAGTGGAGTTACATTTGATGCTGTAAAAGCAAAGAAATAGACCTTTCTCTACTGAAAACCTGTACAAGTTAAAACCGTAAAAACCCTTTCCCTTTTTTTCTTCTGAAACTGGTTGTAACGCTCTCTTCTTCTCACTGTACCAGCCTCTACCATTTGACCAGATGTATGTCACTCCTCCAGGTTTCTTTCCTATATTCCCAAGCAGGAAAATATCAACAGTATGTCAGTGTCCAGATAAAAAGCTGCAAAATTAAGTTATGAAGCTCGCCCTTTTTAGCAAAATTAACTGATCTCATATTGGCCTAGCATAGCTCCTTCTTTCTGACAGTTTATTACTTCTAATCATATCAATCAGGGCTCATTCCAGTGATTTTGATGAAGTCCGCAAAAGAGAGTACACTCGTCTCCTCCAATGCTTTGGATATTGAAACAGAATATATTTTTTATTCTGATAAGATAGCACATTAATTGCTTTACTTATTAGATGAGCATTAGCTTTTGATATAGCCTGTCCCATAGACTCCTGACACGTTGCATGCTGAGAAGTCCTGTCCTTGAAGTTACTATAGTGCACAATGATCAGAACTTACCGCTGATGTTTTGTTAGCATTTACTAGCAACGTTGTGGCAGAGGGTGACCTCTAGTACCCTCCCTAAACATTTTCAATTTACAGACTCAAGAATTTTTGCTGTCTTTGCCTCTCATTCTTTTGAAGAGGTCAGCCCTTTATGAATTTGCCACAAGAAAGAAGTTTGAGATACCCTACATACTTAAACAGCTTAATAAGAGTATAGCCGTGATGAACACATAACATACAATTCATTTTAATATTTATAGAAGAAATTCACATTGTTTTAAGTGTACACAAGCAGCTGCTGTCATTTGGCTATGAGCAGATGTTAGACCTCCGAAAGCTTCGCTGATAATTAAAATACTAACAGTTAGTGTTTTACCCCAGCTGCAGGTTCTGTTTACTGTAAATTTGATTTTAATGGTGCCTCTGTGCAGTTATTGAATAGAGGTTTGTTTTCTACTATACATACAAAAGTGTCTACAATGAAGACAAATGGTTATTTCCCGTAATTTACTCTGGAAAGATATGAATATACACTGTAACATAGTTGAATTTATAAATGAAATACAGATATGACTATCACATTGGAAATGGTAGTTTCTGCTGTCTTAACTAACAACAAGAACTGGAGAAACTTACTATTTCTAGTTATTCCCAAGCATTTCCCCCTAAAAACTGCTGCACTTTTCAAATGGGTTGAGACGTGCCTTCGAGCAAAGAACAGGTGCTCCTTTTTACTGAATGGGTGCATAAATCAGAATTAATAAATACAGGAAGTCACAATACTCGTATTTGATAGGTATGAGGAAGAATATAATTTCTGCTTGATCATTTAACAACATGATGTTTTATTTTAGGTATCCCTTACAAGTGTCTGTTCTCTTTAGTGCATATATGTACATCAAACGTTAGGGAAGGCCAGCCACTTTCAGAATTGTTAATCCCAAGGGCCTGATTATGCAAACACAATGCATAATGCAAGCTACCATGTTTAGTCCCTTTGAGACTATTGAGGCTAACTATGGCAGTAAGCAGTACTCTTGATAAATAAATGTTTATAAGACCAGGATCTAAACGTATATATTCTTGAAAAACAAAAACTCTTGCTGAGATAATAATGACAAAAAGGATTTTTTGCTTTTTTTGACAAAACAGTTACTGTCCGGGATTAGACCTATTTCAGAAATCTGGATTATTTTCCTTATGAGCAGAGCTTGTGGGTTTTTCCCCCTCATTTTCTCACATTAGCGTTCATATTATTCTTCATATTATATGTTCTGTCTGCCTGGGAAACAGAATTCTCCAGTTTGACCAAGCACGACCTATACCTCTTGAAATTGGGATTCTGATTTAGAAGTGCTAAAAATACACTTTCCAGTTGCACTGCAGGGGATAAAACAGCAAAAGTGCATCTGTGTAGCATCAATGTGTGTTGTCCCCAAATTGAAGGCCAGAATAGCCTTTGTAGCTGGACTTCCAAGAGATGTCCAGGCTGTCTATCCTGTTTATCCTCATCTCCAGCTGCTAAATTGCACTAGAAGAGGTAGCTAAAATACTCCAAATACATTCCTAATGCTCCTTGCCCATACAGGTAATTGTTGTATATGTCACAGTGAGGTTTTTGCTCACACGTGGGAGTTGAGAAGACAAGCCTGCACGGTGGCAAGCAGGTAAAGAGGAAAAGTAGTCCTCTTTAGTACAAGAAAATTAGTTACTGGGCAGGCTAGGCAGTTGTAAAATCTACACGTTAACACTGCACGTGTTTGCCACAATCAGTGGGAGTTTTGGTATGTATATTTTTTATTTGCATAGCTTCTGGAACACTGGGCTCTATACTGTTAATTTTTGACCTTGAGAGCAGAGGAAGAGAAACTGAAATTTTTCACAGAGAAGGCCTTTTCCCAAAGGTTAATTGGGCACTGGAGGGAAACTAAACCAAACCAAACAAAGTGCCTAAACACCCTAGCTGAATGGCTCAGTTATTTATTTTGGTGGTTGTTTTTTCTTTTGTTTCTTTTTGTTGCTGTTGTCATAGTCCTCTAAGGTGTGGGAAGTGAAAATAACAAGCAGGAAAATTCAGTCTGTTTTTCAAAAGAAAAAAAGAATTACAAAAATATATCCTTTTACATTTTAAGGAAGCTAAAAGGACATCTACTGCTTTGTTTAAGATACCTGAAAGATTAAAACTTCATCCTTTATTCAAACAATTCTTAGAAGACCTTGAAGTTTCTAAACATGATTGAGTGATTAAGGACAAAGCTAGAAGCCAAGGATGTTTTGAGTTTCAGCATTGAAACATGACATTACTGGATGTTTAAGTATAACATGAACTATGAATATTATTTGGGAATTGTTTTTGTTGTTTAATTTTCTTTTTACTGAGAGCAAAAAAACCTTGCTGCATTGGTATCTCTTGAGATTTATGTACTTTGTGTCAATGGTGGAATTTTTTTTTAAGTCTGTTAGGGAGCTGGTTACGTCCTCTGTAGGTATACTTATTTGTACTGCTTTACAAATATTTGCTGCCTTTGTGGGCTTAATAGTTCTGACAGAGCCATTTTGAGTTGCTGATTTATTTCACTTCTTGGTTTGACCCATCCTATTTTCTTTCCTTCAGCAGGAGCCGTGAATGAGCCTTCACAACCTCTTATTTAGTAGCTTAACTAGCTGGTTTAGAAAATGTTAGCCCATGCATTGCTTGCACCCAAAAACCTTACAAATGCGAAAGAATAGTTTTTACTATGGTTAAGGAACAGAGATCTGAAAAATGTGGCTTATTATTATGGCCTCTGAAAATCAAGGAAATCCCAAAGTTATGACATTATGCCACCGTTCTTAGACTGCACTTAATTAATTGAAGTACAGATCATTACAAAAATAATAAAAAAAAAAGGGGGAGGAGAAAAAGAGCAGAAACTTGGAGCTTGATCAAGGCCTAAATTGTTTCTTTATGAATTTGAATGGTGGACTTAGTGTACCATTCAAAATATGTAGTGCCATGTAGACAATAACTTAAAATAAAATAATCAGTTCTCATTCAAGTGATGCCCGATATAAGTTGAATTTTCTGTATATTTAAAATTCTTTGAAAGTTGTATTTGATTGAAGGAAAAGATGTTTCTTTGCATTCAACGTTATTTAATATTCATCGCATTTTAGTAGATACTAAATATTTGTGTGTCAATAAATAACATACCTAATCACCAAAGTATGAAAAATTAAGTGTTGCTGAATAGGGTGCTATAAATCAGGCCTCCTAGAACTTTTGCAGAAAAGGAAAAATAGCAGGTTTAAGCTTGCTGTGTAAATGCAGATCATTTCCGTCGTCGTAATAGATTATTTCATTTATGACTTACTGCTTTGTCCTAAAGGTGCTCCTTGTGAAGGATGTCCTCAGCCCAGCCTCACCACGCACAACCGCTTGCTACAACTTTTGGGGAAGGGTTAGAATTCTAAAGAAGCTGCTGGCTGAGAGCAAAGTGGTGCTTTACATATAATATTAGCCCAGACTTTCCTAACGCATTACGCATTTCTTTCTGAGACAAGTCTCCTTAATGCCATCTTTATCTGCTACACGATGCATGAAATCTACTTTCTGTTTTAGAACTGCGGCTGACCCCTGACCCCACGAGTGGCGCCGCAATGTGACCTTTCTATTGTCATCAGCTTTCATTCTCCTGAAAATTCTATGAATTTTTATTACAAGTTTTTTTAAACCAAGCTGAGGCTTCAACAAATTACTTGACACAGATGAGATGAAGTTGTTGAAGTAGTGTTAGATAAGTTTTACAGCCAGCGTGTGTGCTGCTGAACAGTACAAAGCCAGTGTCCTACAATGTCATACACCAGTAACTGCTGAGCCTACTATTGGATAAATACATCATTTTATGGAACATTGATTGTTCTATAAACCCAATGGAGTATTATGCTCTATGATCAAACCATTTAGATTGTGTGTAGAGCACAGAAAATGCCATATTCAGGATGGTACTAAAAGTGCCATTTGTGTATTTTATGGATGTCATTACGGGGGAAACTTCTCTCTGTAGGCCCTGTTTACTGCAAAATTTTTTAGTCTGTAATGACATTTTTCATTCACAACGTATGCCTTCAAGAGAGGGGGCCCTTGTTTTATTTGTTTCATTCGAGTTTACTGCACAAATCCTGTACATTTTAATTAAATGTAAGCTTAACAAAAGAACAAGGTATTTATTCTGTGGGGAACAAATGATGACAGTAACAAAAGAATAAAACACACACACAAAAGAAAGTCAGGTATTGAGTAAAAGAGAGGGGAAAAGGTACTAAGTCCTATTTGTGGTTTCCCAGAAGCACATTAAACATCAAAGCATTTCTTTTAGCCCTATTTCAGGAGTTTGTGGTCTCTGAGAATTAAAATAACCTGCGAATATGGATTTAATGTCTAAAAAATCCTGACATGTTCAAATAAAAAACTAACAGTCGCTCAGGACTCCAACTGATAAATAATGGCGCTGCCGAAATGACAGACTTCTTGGAAAGAAACCAATTCTGTGATCATTGCACCCCTAGATATGAAACACCTCTTTACAAATTGTCTGAATATGAGCTCTCGTATCATTATATTTTGTCATTTTAATGCCTATTTGTGTATCTTTTTAATTTGCAATGACATGCAATCAGCAACAAGTCCCCTTTTCCTAATATTAATGTGGGCTTGTATTGCAGCTTATGCTTGCCATGTCAGCCAACACTTACCCCTTCTCTTTACCCGTTTTTAAGAGGGGGCAAAAGGCAGGCTGGATTTAGTAGGACAAAATGATTTGTTGCTACATACAGTCCAATAATGTGACATGTTCCTTAAATACATAAAAATTCCTGCAAATGTTGTGTTGGATAGCAGTGCTCCATTATAGAAATGCACGGTTCCAGAGTCGAAATAGCAGCTAAGCTGCAAAATACGTTGTTTTCTAAATATCTTCCCTACTTGGCTTTTCCCTGTTAAAACAAAAGAAAACCAGTAAAAACTGCAATTCGTATTTACTATGAAAAATCACTAAAATTGAAGTTGATGTTCCTAGTAAATTCTTGGTCATAGTCCAGTTAAAATTTAAAGTTACAGTAGATTCACATTAGTTTAAATGACACTTGAACTTCTACACAGCTCAACATTAATTCATTATAGTTGAAATGGAAGAATCTTCAGTGGGTGAATCTTTTACAATCTGATTGAGGCTGTTACATTTTATAGGAGCCATTTTTCAAAGCAGTACTGACAGCACTCGAAGTTATTAAATTGCTGAATCAAAAGATGGACCTGCAATCGCATTTATGAACTGTGATGGAATAGCTGGGGTTGCACTGAGCTGAGGTTAAGATGTTGGTGTAGTTAAGCTTCATCACACCCCTTAGTGACAGCAGTATTTACCCATGTAGTTTACTTTAATGGTCAGGAAGTGGCTTAACTCACCTCTGGATTCAAATAGATTAAGTAAGCAGTCAGAATGGCATAATTATCAGCGCTGCGAGGGATTCACCGGATAGCTCTTCACCCAGGAGACTTCCCATTCAATTGCACAGTAAAGACCAGAGTTGCACGGATTCACGGGTACAGGATTTCTTTGAGGAGACAAAACCAGGATGAATTTCCTTTTTCTTTCCCTTCCCCAGACCAGAGCTTCTCCTCAACGCAGCGATGTTTTGTCCCGTACATAAATTATCGTGATCTTAGGGGAAAGATGTGATTTTGCTTTGCCCGTGTGAAAATTATGATCGCAGAGTTATTTTGATTTTGAAATCTAGTGGAAAATGCATGATTTGTAGAGTTATTTTGATTTCGTGCCACATCACTGCCAGGCTCCTCTTTTATCATGTCAACAAAGCAAGATTCCTGAGAGAATTAATTACTTCTACTCTATTATAAAATGTGGAGGAGCTAAGATAATTGTCATTTTATTATGTTGATTTCCCCTTCCTATTTTTCTGCTCTTTGGGGGGTCTTGTGAATGTCAGTGCCTACAGAGAGCACAGGAAAAGTGGGGATAAGATCCAGTTGTACCACAGTAAGCCTCCTTCTCACTTATGCCTGACAAAATGTACTTCAATTGCATGTGCCAGATTTATCACGCAGCATCACTTGGAAACACTCTAATGGCTTAAATTGTTAATTTTCTTTTCCAAAGATAACCTGCCTTGCAAACTAAGATGGAGAAAGTTGTATAACATCAGTTTAGACTTGTGGAGGTGATTTGCAGCCTTTCAGCTTAACAAAATTACTTCTTGTGCTTCACAGTACGGTTCTCCACCAGAAGCTTTGTAATAGAAAAGAGATAGATAGATAGATAGATAGATAGATAGATGCCAACAAGAGCTCAATCTTTTAAGCATTGGTGTTATCTTGGAATATTAGCTGGAGATGCACCTTAGCATATCAAGTTGCTAGAGGCTTGGCAAGATGCCAAGTACTCAGTCTCAGAGTAACGCAGCTCCTAAGTGTGAACTTACCTTTAAGCAAATTAAATCTCTGGTTTTTAGAGCCCAGTTTAGTTTCCTGTGGGATCAGCTCTATGCTTTGCGTGAAAGAGCTCCCTTAGACCAGCTTTAGTATAATTTTCTTCACCTCTTCAGTTGTGTGGGGTGTATTGTTCACTAGAAGTATCTTGGTGGCTCGGAAAGCACAGTGCTAGCCCCAGATTTGACTGTAGGAGTCAATTTGTTTTATTGCTTGTTTTATCCCAAACAAGCCATGGCGTATCTATGCGTTAGTGATGAGCTGCTACACCTGTTATTCCAAAGATGTGATTTCAGTTTGCGTAGGTGAATTTAAACTAGACCGTGAGTGTGGGTAGTCTCAGCAGCATGGACTTCATCAGCCTTCCCAAGGTCCTTCTGGCATTAGACCTCACCTTGTTCACAGTGTCCAGGACCCACTCTTCTCTCCATGTGCGCTGGTTGCAGCCCAAAGCTCGCTTCCCAGGAGCTGCAGGGGTGCTTCAGGATGGCACTGCCACAGGGAGACAGCCAGTGCTAGAGCTGTTCTGCCACGGATTTCCACAAAACTGGTCACAGGTTGCTCTCAGTTATGTCTTCCCAAAAATGCTGAAGGGAACCCTGAGGCCACGCTTTGAGGATGGTGGGCTTGACTTTCTGCAGCCGTGGGCACCATGTGCTTTGCTGAAGCTTTATTGTTAGTGATGGGAACTGAGAAGGAAACCCTCAACGACCCAAAACCAGACCGAGTGGTAAAGCAAGTAGTTGGAATGTGGCAGTTACAGGTTTTTTAATTTGTTGATTGATTTCGTGTAGAAATAATTAAGAAGTGTGATTAAAGTTTATCCAGATGATATTTTATAGAATATCCTGCTTAGGGTAAGAAACCTACCGAGTGTTTTCTCCAGGTAACTAGGCTAGTGGCTGAGTCAGTCAGGTGTGCTGGAGAAGATGCTGGGTGGGAAATGAAGGGGAAGACAATGGCATCAAAATGACAGCATGGCAATTACCTCGCCAGTGAAAGCAGGGTATTAAGAAGATCAGCCACAGTTTTTCACACCCAGATATGTTTAATGTAATATACGATCCTAAAATTCATCACTGAAGTACTGAAATATCACCGATAGGATCTTCTATAAAAGATGTGTAAATGGCTTTTAACTGTATACTGTATTTATCTGGGCTTTTTTATACAGCATATTTTAAAAAACACATTTAAATTGTTAATAGGCTGCAGAATTGTTAAACTCAGCAATTATTTCAACCTGTAAATATGTTATTTGGAAAACATGCAAATTGTTTTTGTTCGCTTGCTCATTTTATCTGTGTTTTCTGCCAGTGAAATCTAAAAATTGTCAAGGAATTTTTTTCCATTTAGGCTACAATTTGTTAAAGTAATGAACTGATATTTGCCATGATACCACATTAACAGCATATTTTATCTTGTAGGCATTGTGTCTAAGTCCTATGAGTGCCGACTGAAGGGGCAGGGAGCAACCTTTGTGGAAACTACGAGTCCTTTTACTGCAGCAGCACTGGGAGAGGATTCTCCAGTTAAAGAGAAGGTCTTTCGGGGCAGTAGAAGACAGACACAGTCACCTGAAGAAGTTCAGCAAGTTATTATCATTCAAGGATATGATGGCGACTTTGCAATTGATGCCTCTGTGGAAGAAACAGCAGCGGCCACCCTTCAGACTCTGGCAATGGCTGGTCAGATGGCCAGGGTGGTCCATATTACAGAAGACGGGCAAGTCATAGCTACAAATCAAAATGGCTCACATGTGAGTAGTGTGGTTCCAGGGCAGATACTTACTGAGCAGTTAGCAGACGGTGCAACACAGGTGGTAGTGGTTGAAGGAACAGGAACTGACATGGAGGAGGCTGTTCAAATAGACACAGTTCCTGACTCCAGTAGTGCTGTACTGCAGCAGATAATGCGACAAGAAGTTTTAGATGCTTCTGAAGCTACAGTCCATCCTCCAGACTCCTCCTCAGCGTTAGATGCCCTGCTTTGTGCTGTAACAGAGCTGGGTGAAGTGGAAAACAAATCTGGACTACTTGACAGATGCGGGTCTAGTCATAAAGATTTCTTGCAAATGCCAAACCCAGAGATGCCCAGCATTCCCAATAATGCAGAGGGACAAGAAATACAAATGTTCCATGAAGTTCAAGAGACTCAGGAAGATACCGAACCTATGGAAGTAGTGACGCAGGTCATGCACCCATCGGCTATAATTGCATCTCAGGAGAGAGCTCAGGCTGCCTTCAAGAAAATGGTCCAAGGAGTATTACAGTTTGCTGTATGTGATACGGCTGCAGCCGACCAGCTGATGGAAGAAGGTGTCACTCAGGTCATTGTAAATGAGGAAGGGACTGTGCATATGGTAGCTAGAGAAGGCTCTCAGATAATCATGCAGGAAGCTGGTAGCCACGCGCTCAGCGTCCAAAGCGAACACATGGATTTAGTTGAGTCGGATGGGGAAATATCACAGATCATTGTCACAGAAGAAATAGCTCAAGCCATGGTTCAGGGTTCTGACAGCGACTTCTCTGAAGGTGCAACCCACTACATCGTCACAGAATTGCCACCAGACATGCAGGATGAGCCTGGTGTATACTCACACGCTGTGATAGAGACAGCTGGGTCTCCAGAGATTTTGCAGGCTGGTGCTGCTGTAAAAACAGAAGCTGCATCCCCTGGTAGAGCCAAAGAACAGCTAACAAGCATGGTCATTTATACAGAGGGTGGCTCACAAGTAATTCAGGGCCAGAGAGATGATAACGAAGTACAAGAAGCATGAAGAGCTTCATCTCCTAGGCTCAATGCAGTGCAAAGCTGGAAATTACCAGATCCATGGAGGCACTGGAACATTTTCTGTTAAAACCTTCTTGATACGACGTCCTCCTGGCCAGGTAACAGATAGGCACCCTGCAGGAGGTGAAGGTCAGCTGCTAGGAGGAGTTCACTGAAAAGGATAGTACAATCTTGTTACAAAAGCTCTAAGAATTATTGTATGGGATTATTCTAAAACAAGCATATTAGGGTACAAGAGAGGATAAAAAGCTCACACCCCCCCTCCAAAAAAGTAGGTATTGTTCTGTTCACTGTTTGCTTTGTTGGTTTTTTTTAGTGTTGTTTTATCTCAGGGTAATTCCCTGCCGTCTGTGTTTTTGTCTAATGTAATCACAGGAGTAAAATAGTTCCACTTACATGTACATTTTGTGAACAGATAAATAAGCAAAAATTACAAACCCCACAATAGCAAGGTGAACAAGGAAGCTTACATGCTGTAATCGGGGCCTTTTATTTTAATGAAGAACAGGTGACATTTTGCTTTCTGGAACCTTACTTTAAAATATACCTGGCTAAAAATATATCCTCAAAATAAGTATTTTTTGCATCTAAAATGAAATTTTTCATAGTAGCTTACTCTTTCATGGTATGACATAGGACCTTCCCTGAAGAAGAGCTCAAAAAGCTACATTTTAGAAAAATCTTGATTATACATATTCAGGAAGAACTTGATGCCTGTAACTTCCACTTAATTTTAGATGAGAGTCCTACATAAGAAGTGTGCATTTTTTGAAAAAAAAAAAATTATTGTCACTGTCAGTATTTTGCTTTTCTTATAAATAGTGCTGCATAAAAATACCATTTTGCAGTTCATTTTGTGAGCGACTTCTGAAATGTTACGGGGTTTTTTAAAGAAAATTCTGACATTGACATTAACAAGTAGAAAAAAAAAAGGTGACCTTGTATTTCTTGCTTAGTCCAGAATGTCAATTATTTGCTTGTGGATATACTGCAATTGTTCAATGCAAGTTCATGTTGAAAAGATTTGTTTCATGATACAACTGCTTTTGTTTCTTTAAAAAAATTGTAAAATATAAACTGGCGAGGTTTGGGGATTATTTTTTTTTGTCTTTCAAATAAAATGTTAGCATTAAAATGAAGCATCATGATTTTTAATATTAAGCAATAAACAGAACTGGCATTCAGCAGGAGCAAACGAATGCTATCTGTTATGTCTGTGCATTTTCTCTTTTCTCTTTTCCTATCTCTAGCTCGCTAGATAGATAAAGATAAAAGAATCTAATTTCTGAAGTGTGCCTCATGCATGCTTAATATAATTGTGTAAGTGTTTAGGGTATAAGCCATGCTGACTCTAGAGATAACTGGGTTTCCTATCATGTTTAATATCTTAAAATTATCAACTGTAAGAAAGTTGGGGTGAGGTAAAACAATAGTTCCTTCCTGAAGCAACTGTTTAAAAATGTATTTTCTGATAGAGCTGCTTAGAAAAAAGTGCTTCATTCCGTGGCTATAAGATCCTGCTGTCTTCTCATCTCTTTTTATTATTATTTTTTAAATTATATTATTTTCCAGGAATTAAGGTTGTGTCTTTGTCAAGCCCCCAAAAAAGTAAATTTCAAGTTAGACATCGAGATTCATAATTAGCCGAGTTTGACTTGCTCATCTTTCTTAAAAGTGACAGGCTGTTCACTTACTCTTAAATACTGTCTTCAGCAAACAGTGACAGGATCAACTCCCGTTTGTTATCAGGAAAAAGGTGACCTTTACAAAATGATGGCCCTCTGCAAGACTCTCACAGATGTTCAAAAAACGGAATGTTTTTCAGTGGAAATATTTCTTCTTGATCATTCCTCCTGTTAACTGTAGCCCTGTGGTCTTGCAGCTTGGATGCTAATTCTTTGCTGTGCTTAGTCCTGTATGGCTAACCTTTCTGCTGCAGTACAGGGTGTTGACACTGACATGCTGCAGTTTACCATTTGTGATTTATTTAGGATAAATATGTCTCAGGTGGCATTTAATCCTTCATAAAACCAGTGTAGCCTGCAGTGTCAAACCAGCAATCACATTGTATGCACAATGAAAAGAGCAGACCTTTGCATAAAAAAAAAAAAAAGAAGAACCACCAAAAAAAACCAGTGGTAGGTGTTCCTGTGCTTGGGAGCACTGGAAAGGATTCACTAACCTACCGTGTGCTGTAATTAGCTGGAAGCTCAGGTTAACGATACTTCTCTCCGGTGCAGCCTGATCAGGAGAGCTAATATTTTTCTAGGGCTCTTTTTCTTTTTTTTTCCCTTCTTCTTCTTTTTAATGCGCACTTTAAAGTTAACTTATTAGTGCCCTACAAATGTAACGTTAGAAATCAAGGGTGACATTCGCTCCTGTGCAGACAGCCTGCTTAAGGACGCCGTGCGCTGCCTCAGCCCCGCGCTAAAACCCTCTCTGCCCTGTGCCTGGAGCCAAGGCTGTGGCCGATCCCTCCCAGGGCTTGGGAAACTCATCTCTGGCCTTTGTCTCCCTCCCGTGCCCACGCTCCTGGCACCGTGCCATATCATAAGCCGGGAGAAGATCCGCTGGATCACTCCACAGATTGGCCAAGCATCCCTGGGAAGCAGAGAAGGAGGCAGCCCCCAGGATGGCCATGCCCGGTGCCGGCGAGGGGTCCGTGGTGTGTCAGGGACCAGGCTGAGGGGCTGCAGGAGCCCGTTGCCACAGGTAGCGCCCGCCGGCAGAGCGTAGTAGAAGGACTTGTGTGGTGGATCTAGGAAGGTGCATGGCCCAGGCAGCCGTTCACTCCCAAACATGTGGGTTTGCTGTTTGGTTTGAACACCTTCAGTTGTCTGTCTCCTGGAAAAACCAAGGGCTACGCTGTGATGGAAGCGGCTGTTGAGAGCGCCGTATGCCCGTGTCGGTTGGTTGCCTTCTGATATTCTGACTGCCAGAGCTGGTGGCTTAATATACTCTTTGTTACCCATTCTGTGTAAGCATTAACTAAGTTGAATCATACTGTGAACAATGCTAAACAGGTAAAAATGTGTTTAGGAAGCGTTGAACTAAAATGCAGGGGAGAAAAAACCCCAAAATAACAACAACAAAAAGTGAACAAAAAGGCCCTAAATGAAAACAAAGCCAGAGGAAGAAGACATGTTTCTAGCAAGCATTTTCACCCTCCATTTCTTAAGAAATCAGATATACACCTCCTGAGGCAGTGTCTCCTGGCCCCTGAATTCAGGCTCCATCTTTGGGGAGAAGTAAGATAAGAGATAGCTGGAAACGATATTTAGAGAAATATTCCCTATAACAAAAAAAAAAAAAAAAACAAACAAACAAACAAACCCAAAACCCAACACAACCCAAAGTGCCCACAGCTACATACCATTCTACCTGACCACCAGCTGCACTTCGCTCTGGAAGTGAGATGAGCCAGAGCCAGCAGTTGATGCGCTAAGGTACGCACATGTGGATTGTGCACAGTGCTGCAAGCACTGCTGTCATTTATAAATGCTGCTTTAATAGCAGAAATGTTAGCTGCGAGGTCCTGGAAGAAATATATTTGTGATCTTTGTGGGCAGTGGATTCAGCTTGTATAATCGCGGCAGGAATCTCTGCGTGCCGAAGTTCTCGTGCCTCGGGCTAGCCCTGAACTCGACCTGAGCTTAAAACGCAGGTGAGTCCCCTTTGGAAAATCATGGGGATTGGGAGATGGGGTTGGAGCTACTGGCAGAGCAGTTCGAGGAGCTGGCAGCGTGGTGGTAGGCGCATGCCTCGGAAAGCCACTTCTGGGGCTTTTTCCCAACTTTCCCTGCTCAGTAGACTTCTTGAGCGCAAAAGCTGTAAACAGAATTAAAAAAAAAAGAGAGAAGGATGAAGACAAAACCACTCCTGAAATTTGAAACAAGGTTAGTCCTAGTGAGAGGATTAAGTAACAGAAAAAAGGTCATTCATTTGGCAAAATAAAAAAGAGCTGTGAGTTTTCACTTATTTTACTGTGCAATATTAGCCCATAATTTAAGATAGCACACGGCTCACTTAAACAGCCTACCCCTGTTCCATCTTGTTGAAGAATACAATTCGTTTTCTACTCCTCTAGGGTGATATCATTTTATATGAAGAAAAAAGTTAGCTCAGATGGCAGTTATATGTTTCGGAAGCACCTTCTAATCAGGGATTGGTGATTCATTATTAGCTTCAGCAGGCGATCCATCTGACATGTAAGGGGAAAAAATTAGCAGCTGTCACTGCGTGATGAGTTAATTTCCTGATAGGCCTGACACTGAAAAGCCATTTGGAGACATGGAGATGGCTGATGAGAAAACCTGGTGCTGGTTTATAATTGGAGAGAAAGAAAGGGCAGAGAGACAGAGGGAGGTGGGGGAGGGACCGAGGCTCATCTACAAGTGGGGATGGATGTTTGTATATTTACTAAATAGACTGCTTCACAATAACCCGCATTACTGCGCATCTACACCTCGGCAGTTAAGTAATAAGGACCGGGCCCTTTCATTTTCCTTCTGCCGCGTGTCATTATTTCTAGTCATTTGTAATTAGTACTCCAGACAGTTTTACGCTTACTCCAGCCCGGGTGAACGGTGTACAAGCACGCGGTTGGGTTATCTAGCGGTGACATTGAAACCTGACATTTTAGTGGAAAGGGGAGAAAATGACGCTATCCCTTTAATGGTTCTTGCTGCAATTTTCTTAATTGCAGCTTGAGATTTCAATCAATCATACAAAAATAAACTTATTTGAAACAAATATTGCTAAAACTTCCAAGGGCACAATTGCAAATGATGAAAGGGTATTCAGAGAAATCTCTCCTAGAGTATAAGGAAACATGCTCTTCAAAATATATAAGCACGTGCCTATTTGTTTATCTTTTGTAAGAACAGTAAGTAAAACCATAGAGAAAATAGACATGCAAGACCACATAGAGTCCACTGTGGAATCTGCCTTGTGTGTGTGATAGGGACAGCAACACAAAGTCTTCTATATGTATTAAATAAAGCTAATAGAAAGCCCTCGGCCAGAGATGAACTAATTTCTTCTGTGGCTGTGCTTGTTAGGCACTTCTTTAAAGGGCTACTTGTTTTCAGCTATTTAAATAAGGTATTCAATACACCCAGCAAAAGAAGGCAGGCTTTTCTTTAAGTGGAAAAAAAAAAAAGAACACAATGTATACTTTTTGTTTTAAGTGATAGACTGCAAGGGGATTTTCACCATCATTGGAAGATAATTTTTGACTGGGAAGAGCATGAACCAGTAGTTTCCACTGATTCTCTTTGTACAAAATTAGCGTAGTGGTTTTCCTTCTAGGATATTCGTAACTTAAGGATTTGAGAGCAGTGGCAGAGGGGGGAATATCCATGGCAGGCAGGTAGCTCCAGCGTGTGTCATGCAATTGAAATGTGATAGACGACTAGCACACAAGCCAGGATTTTGTCCTGCAACACAACGGGACACCTGACCTTGCTTAAAATACATTCTTGTCCTCTGGCAGCAACACATTTATCAAGGCTGCTTTGAATGACCAGTTGTAACGTGTAGCCCTGCCCTGGAGGTCAGCATTAACTGAGGACCATCGGCTTCTGGGAGTTTCTGATCAGTAAGAACAGCAAGCCCCTGGGCAGCAATAGCTTAACACTGGGGTGGCTTTTCTTCCATAACCCCCCAGCCTCTGATCACTCCTGCTGCCTTGAATCCTCGCTCCTCATCGCAGCTTTGCCATGTGTTGCTTCAGCTTTGGGGAGGTCCTGCACTCGGATTCCTGTGGCCAGTTTGTCCTATTTGGGAGTGATCCACCTGGATACGCAGGGACCTGAAGAACAGGTGGTTTGTTTGTTACCTCCACTAGGTTGCATCCCTTGTCATGCAAGCAGCCGTGAGCTTCAAGATCCACGCAGTGGTCAACAGACAGATTTTGGAAGTCATCCAGCTCCTTGGGAGGGCTGGTTGGGTAAGTTAAGTGTCACCAAGGGGACATCTGGCCAGACAAAGGAGAAGAAAAGATTGAGCAAATCCAATGGTAAGAGGCAGAGCCTTTGATTCTTTGTCTGCTGGGAACTGAGCTTTATAAGGAGCTTCCGAAAGCAGAAATAGAACTGAATTACCAGGAACTGAAAGCAGTGACTGCTCACGCATCACAAAGTACAAGAGCTAAGAGACAAGGAGCAGACAAAAAAGGATAACAAAACCCAGTGCCTTTCCAGCACACACCCATAGCCCAAATCCAGCTCCCTTTCCCTCTCTCTTCTCCCCTCCTCCACCAACGCGCAGGGCAGAGACAAGCAATTTCGTAGCCGCATGCAGTCACCCTGCTGTGCCAGGCAGGACACAGCGTCTGGTTTGAAGATCGGGCCATAGCAAGTGCAGTGCCCCAGGTGACCCGGGGTCCGGAGTGGGCTTCTGACACCTCCAGATTCCCACGTGGGGCGACACCCACAGAGAAGATACACATCTCATCCAGGCAGGATGGAGGAGCTCCAGGGGAAGGAAAGGACTCATTATTGTGGCAAATGAGGTCTTTGCAAGCGGATGTCTTATGCTGAGAGAGTTTCAGGACTTTCCCCTAAATCCTGCTAAGCTTCTTCAATCTGCCGAGTGTTCCTCTGTGGCTGGGGGTGTGGAACAGGTTTGTGTTTTCCACTCAGCATATGGTGGTGACTGCTGGTGTTTGGTAGCTGTGAAATCCAGATGCCCAGCTCCAGGAGGATTTTTCCCTTGCTAGGGACATCTGGCCATCCTCTCAGCCTTACCTCTTTCTTCTTCTCCTCATTTTTCTTGCAGTCTGAAAGCCTCGCCTATGAATTTGCAAAGCAGATCATTCAGCTGATTTATTCTTCTGCTTTAATTCAAGGTTAAGAAGGAGTCAGCAATGGGAAGCCTGGGGTTGTGTTTGTACCTGGGGACCCAGACAGAGATGTATACCTCCTAAGCCCACCGCCTGCTCTTGCCAGGGCAGCAGAGGGGGCTGAGGCTGCTGTGGCGCACTGAACAGAAGGCAGTGGCACCATCAGCTGGCAGCGTCCTGGTGGGCATGGCAGGTGAAGGGAAACCTAGAGGGATGCATCCGAAACACTGGGATGGCTGCTTTGCTTTGGCTCAGAGCCACTAGGCACTGTCTGGGGTGTTTCTGCTCAGACTCCTGCCTTAAATCCATATGCAAACTACGATGATAAAATTAGGGGGGAAGAAGGTACTGCAGATATTTAGAGCAAATGGAAGCAGGAATTTTCAGGAGCTTTTCTGCCTAGTGGCTGGGAGCTTGTGTCCACAGAAGAAATGCTGGGTGACCTGAGAGAGCTTCTAGACCCCCAACCCCTGTTTATTACTATTTGCTCTCAATTCCATGAGTGAATCTATGGTTCCTGCAGGTAAAGAGATGGGTCTAACAGGAACAGTCTTACTACATACCTGCTAATCCTGCCTGTGTACCACTCTGTTATAGAAACTGTGTGTCTCGCTGGGTTGTGATGTGGTCTGTGGTAGATCAATGATGTAGACAAAAGCCTGCTGCTGAAGAGCAGAAGCCAAGTCTTAAGCAATTTGCCTGTTGAAGTCAGAAAGAGAAGATAACCAAATTCATTTGCTTTTGCAGCCTGTTGGTGTCTGACTCCAAGACTCAGTAGACAAAGTGTTAAAGCAGCAGAAATTGTTATCAGTTTGCTCTTCTGCACTTAGTGCAGGGTTTTTCTTCATTTCTCTTTTCCCCATTTGCTGGGCCTTCTTACTAAAGAGAAACCAAAAATGTCCCTTCTCCAGTAGTGAGCTCCCAAGGCCCCTGCAAAGAGGTGGGAATCCATTTCTTCTCCTTCTGCTATGGCTGGGGGTTTCATGGGCTCAGCTCCTGCTTCCTCTCTCGACACCTTGGCAACACAAGTGAGGCTCCTGCCCGAGCAGCCCAGCCGTGGTTTGGCTGTAGCATGGGTGGGTGGCTGCGCCCCAGCGTCCTCCCTTGCACTCTGCCATGCCACGGATGGTGTGCAGGGGCTCACTCAACATCCAGCTTTTCAATAATTTGTCTTCATGGTTTAGTGGGTGGCCCCGTGCCTAGTTTATTGCATGCTGTTGAAAGCCTGCTCCAGAGACAGGATGAGTCATTTTCTATGGACATTTTTTCTGGTACTTGTCACTCTGGTATCTGAGTGCTTCTCAGCCCTTGATGGCTTTGTCCTCCTTTAGCCCCACTAAGGTGTCACGGGGAATTGTTTTTTCTCTTTCAGAAATGGAGAGCCACAGACTGCAGAGAAAGACCTCCACCCATTTGGGGAACCTCATTTGAACTAACTTTCCGAAGTTCTCACTCTTCAGTAAATGTGGATGTGTCCCTGGTAAGTGACCATCAGACCACCTTTTTAATGCTTCATCATGGCATTTGGTGTCTGCCACCATGAGTGTCCTCAGCATACCTGCAAGTGAGATACCAGGGGACGATGTGGGCACTGGGCAGAAAAGAGCATTTCTTTGTTCGCTTTTCTCCATCCCACCTCTTCTTCTGGCTCCTGACTGTTCCTGTTGGCTTTGGAGGCGTCTGCTGCTGACACATAATAGCAAATTTCCACTTCTGGATATGAGACATAGAGCTCATATGGATATTAAACATACAGGCAGCAATACTGCATGGGGATGTCTCTACTGGGCTTGTGCAAAGAGTAGAGCCAGGCTTTGAGTGTTCCTACAACGAGATCCTTAACTGACCTGCCAGCCGTGGCTGCCCACCGAATGCACGCGCTCAGCCCTGCAGCAGAGAGCTGGCCCATCGGGCAAGTGGCAGCTCACGGGGCCTTTTTCACCTGCCCTTCCAAGGGGGTGAGCGCAGAGCACGGCAGTGGTAGCTGGTGGCGGGGAGTCATCTGCTGGCGTGGCACACAGTCAGTGTTAGCTCGAAGTGAAGCGTCTGGTTCCGCTGTGCCAGGCACAAAGGTGCACACATTGGGAGGTACGTGTGGGAGATCTCTTCTCCTCATCCAAGCAGCTTTCTAAGAAAGCCCTTTTGATAATCAGTCTGAAAGCTTGCTGAAGTGAAAATTAAACCACTTTAAATGCTGTTATGGAGACATACCCATCAAAAGCAAGAGCTGGATTTCTGTAGTTGCCACCCTTATACACAAGACTCAGTTCTGATGTCGATCCGGCTTTACCTTGTGCACATCCTCCAATGTCTGGTTTTCCAGTTATGAACTGCAGTAATTGCGATCAATCAGGCTTTATGTTCACTAGCCACGGGCTGTTTTATTAATGAATCTGCATCCCATCTTCGTTTTTCCACAATCTCATCAAATCTCTTCCAGATCCTGTTTACATCAAATTTTGTCTGCAGCACACTTCTATAACATCATCCAATTGGGAATTCCTGATTCTACACCAGTTCCTCAGATCAGGTCCTCAGTATACTAAATAACAACACGTTCCAGAAATAAAAGAAAAATGAAAACATGAGAGCTTTCAACGAAGTGCAAAGAAAAGCCATTGATTTCTAAGCGATACCATCCTTCCAGGCTGAGAACAGGCTACGGACAGACAGTTTTTTCAAAATCTTTTCTCTCTGTGTGTGTCTGTATATGTGTGCATTTTTAAAGGCTAGAATTGCCTTCTTGTGGATGCTTTAAAAAATATCAGGTACTTTTCTCCTTAGCATTGTTCATTTTCTGTTTGGGCACATGGGATTTATGAATATTTGGCTTGACTGGCTAAAGACATCAATGTGACATGATGCAATGTGTTATAAATGTCTCAGATCAAATGCAGAATAGGGAGAAAAAGCTTTAGAATAGAAGTTTATTAAAAACACATACATACAGTCTATTCTAAACTAAAAAAAAAAATAAAAAAATCACTAATGTTCCCCTGTTGCATCAATGCCAGAACATTATGTTTGCAAATAAGAATTTAGCACTACAAAGACAATGCCCTAGATTAACTAAGATCCCATTTCACAAAACCCTATGGCAATAGTCTGCAACATCAGTCACAGGAGAAGATATAACACAGACGCATTTGTGCCCTCACGCAGCTGAACTGAAACAAAACAAAGAGTGAATTAGGCTGAATATCTTACTGTGTGCAACGTATTGTACAACAAGGCACCTTTGGGAATGTGTCACAGGGTTTGGTAAATTGAAAACAAAATAAACAGATCTATGGGAATAAATAACATCATATTAGATGTCTGCTGCATGTAGACTACATTAGCTTCCAGTCACAATCAGGCTTCAGTTTTCCCACTAGTTTTCAATGCCTGTGAAAAGCAGATGATTTGAAACCCCTGCAAAGGAATGGTTAGAGCCGGGGGTAGGGGCAGAGGGAGGCACGCTGCCACCCTCCGCTCGCTCACCTCCGCACGCACAGGCGTCCACACTCCCTCACACCCTTTTTCTCTCAGTTTGACGCAATTTCAGGAAGATGAGAGACCATTTTGTCCCTGGCTCTTTTGCATACAGTGAGTTAATATCACCATTTCTGGACCAGTGTGTTGCATGGAGGCGTGGTCTCTGGTGTCACGTTCATCTCATCATCTCACACAATGGCCTCTGGTCACCGTTCAAGTAAGGTGAGTGCATCAGTGACCCGGCTTACCTCCAGCCCGACAGGTACGGCTGCCCTGGCCAGCATCACTCCAGGGGCTCCCACAGCCCCTGCCAGAAGCACCAGCAGCTGGTGGGGTTTGGTGTGCCCAGGAGAAGGGACGAGCACTGCAAGGGCACCTGATCCTGATGCAGCCACAAAATGCATGACTTCTTCAGAGGTAGCTGTGGAGAGCCAGGTGAAGCAGGGACTTCACTGAGTCCCATCTCTTAATTACAACCAAATTTAGCTATTATACTGGAAGCATTTTTTTATTGCTACGCCACGTGGGGCCAAGGTCTCCTTCCAAGTACGTGGGTGAAACCCCACTGATTTCAGTGCGATTGCTTGGATGAACTGAACTTAAAAGATCAGGCCATATTTATCTCAGCAAAAGTTCAAGTCAATTCATTTTCTCTCCCTTTCCCTCTCTCACTCTGTGTTCTGCGTAGCTTATAGCTGAGTAAAGGGAGCACATATCTCAGAGATAGCTTTTTAAATATAAAATTCTCTTTATAACCCCAGACCAATATGTCATTCTGTGATTACAAAAAGTGTACTCTTCCCAAAGAAAATCCTTCTGAAGAAAACATTGGCTTTATCCTGTCTGAGATCTAAGCACCAGCCTTTGAATTCATGTATATCAGAAAAAGCCATAGATCCGCAACAGAGCAAACTGATTGCCTCCAAATTGTCATTATTCCGGTCAAAAGCCTATTTCTTCCCTTTAAGTAGCAACGATGGGCCTGGAGATGAAATGCAAAAATAACAAGGGACACAGAGAGAAAATGATATTTTAATAACTTTTTAGTCTGAACACTGTCAGGAGATGAAGAAGTTGGATGAAGAACTTGGGGGAAATTTTAACATTCAGGTAACTGATATTCTTGACTCCACCAACTGAACTTTTTCTGGCTTAGTGGGACAATTGGCTCCTTCTTTGCTCTCCACGGGCGTGAGCTCAGGTCCTCCAGTAGCCCTTTTTCAGGCAACTGCCAGGGGATGGGGAATGTCTTGTGTGTGGCCCTGCCAGGCTGTGGTCAGCTAATGTCCCTGTCATTTTCATTTCATTCCATTTCCACTTGTAGGAGGCTGTTGGAAGGCTATTATTTCTCAGGTTTGTCCACAGGGTGTGCTGTCGATAGATGTTCAAGGCAGCTGGTTTTTGTTATCTAACTTTTGAAATCTATTTCTCAGGAGAAAGAACATAAGAGAGGGTCCCCTTTTGGCTAACCTTGGAGATACTTGCTCCCTCATTCATACAAATCTGAAGTTCCCCACCCCATCCCACCCACCCCCCCCGCCGCCTCAAAAACTGGAGGGCCTGTTTCTGACCTTATCTGGAGATAAATATGTTCCCCTTTGGGTTCCTGAATGTATTCAGGCATTTTTAATTTGATTTCTCTATTCACACAGACACAACGAGATGAGAGAAGGATGGAGCTGACAACTCTCATAATCAGCACTCATTTTCTTTCACCGGTGTGTCAAAATTGCATTTCCATATTTTCTTCCGTTCGTATTTTACCCAGAGTCTCCAAAGGCTCATGCCAGTGTGGTGAACTGGGACCAGATTCAGGAATTAAGCAGGGACGTACACTATGGCCACGAATAGGGCCACTGAAGCCAACGCGCTTTTTCAGCAGATACAAGACAACTCTGCACTTAAGTTTTTTATAGGGCTGGAGTTTAGCACACTGTGCTTTCATCTCTCAGTTTTTAGAGAAACACCAGACCTAGACGGCTGGTGGAGATGGAGCTCTGCAATCCCTCAGGAGGGGAGAAGGAGGAAAGCTCAACTCTGGAGAGCTATATTTTACGTGTAGCCCATTGCCAACTATAACTTTCCATGCCCCTAATTCTACACCCTGCGCTTTCTCTGTGTTATGACCACATACATGACAGCAGGCTGCTACTGTGACTCATGAGACAGCACATGGTATTACGCAGAATTTGACCTGTGTGGCTCTAACCTGTGATGGGCTCCGATTTGGGAAGGGGGATCTCAGATGGAGGTAGGAGCTCCTGCTGTAAGGATCAGAGTCCTCTCCCAGGGACCAGGGGGACCAATTTACCCATCCCTCCTCTTTTCTTCTGGGTTCCTCATCCAAAAATTGTGAACCCATCTTGATGCGGTTTGTCTGAAGCAGTACCATCCACACCAGGAGCAGTGTGATGGACCCATGGCCTGGAGAGCAGAAGGGAGACTAAAGGGAGTGGTGGCAACAGGGATGATGCCAGCCTCTGGCACACAGGAGCTGCCAGCCTGGAGATGACAGGTGGGAGAAGCCATCCCACAACCACCATGGGTCCCTCCAGACCCACAGTGAGGGTTCAGCTGGGTGGTGGCTGGTCTGTGCCTGAGAGAGCTGGCTCTCGGTAAGTCACGCAGTTAGTGTATTTGATGTACAGGGCTGGTCACGACACGCCAGCTGCTTGCTTTGCTGCATGTAAATCACGACACAGCTATTACACTTGGCTTTTCTCCTTTCTCCAGCTAAGGAGGGTTTGAGGTCCCCAGGTCTCCAGCAAACATGTGGGGCTGAGAGTGAGATAACCCCTGACAAAGGGAGCTGGGGAATTTGTGGTTTAGTTTCCCAGAGGCAGACGTGTGGGAGGGCAGAAGGGAGGGCTGGACTGTTGGTTTCTTTATTTTGGGGAAGGACCCCTTCCTTCCCAGGCTGAGCACAGCCCGTGCTACTGGGGCTGGCCCTTGTCAGAGGGGCTGCACTCAGATTCAAATGCCATTTTAGGTCACTAGGGGAAATCACATGCTGGTTTTGCCTGCTGCAAAACCATAGCTGGAGGGGTTTCTGGAGACTTTCTCTGCAAACTTCATCAGCAGTGCCCTCAGGGCTGTCCCATCAGGGAACATGACAGACACATGGTGGAGTGTTGTGCAGCTTGGCTCCTTGCCAAGGCTCCCAACACGCCACCGACACACATCACTCAGGGACAGCAGCACACACGTGGCTGGGTGACATGAGCCCCTCCATGGTCACTCTGCTCCTTTTTACCAACCTCAGTGAAGAGGGTGCAATGTGAATACGTTCGTAATCAGGAAGACATACTTAAAAAGCATCCTGCCACCAGAAATTAAATTTCTCCTCCCTTGACCCCAGGATAACACCACAAACGCTGACTGTGAGTGTGAAGAAGACCTGGATGGCTGCATGCTGTCCCCATCTCAGGATGAAGGCCCTAACATACTACTTGCAGTGAGTCAGGAGGTGACAGTTTCAAAAGCACTTACGAGACTTAGGAACCCAAATACTATTTATTTAAAGTGGCATTGTCGCTTGAGAACTGAAGTCCTGCTGAGTGTTTCCAAACTACCTGAGCTAAAGCCACATTTGCAAACCTAACTCAGGCCAACAAGGTCCGACAACCCTGGTGGTCAATCACCCTCCATTTAAATAGAAGAGTGTAAAAGCGATATTGTTTGGGATGCTCTCAGCTCTTGATTTCATTCGAGCGATTTGCATACGGGCAGCAGAAACTACTCTCAGGTTTCAATACCAGAATTTATCCTTCCCCAAACCATGTGAAAGGTAAATATTCATAAAACTTCTCTGTGCAAAGGCAGCAGAGAGAATTCAAATGTGTCTGGGAGGAATCTCTTTTATTTTCCTCAGATACAAATAAAGCACCCCCCCCATCCCCTGGCTCCCTCTAGCTCTCCTTTTAAATCTCTTTTTAATGTCTCGCTTTTTACTGCTAATCATTTTTCCCCTTTGCTAATGATGCTAACCTTAGAGCCTGCTGCAAACTGACTTGTTTCATGTCAGCCTCTCTCTATTGCCCACTTTTGTTAAGCCACAAAGCAAGTTTCAGTCTATTCAATGTCAGCTGTTTCTCTGACTGGAATATTACGGTTGCCTGTTTCAAAGGCATCTCCAAGCCCACAGTATTTCTGCACAGGTACCTCTATTATTGTCTGTCATCGGGATACGCTGGGCTCCTCTCCTGCCTCTCTCACCCCCTGCTTCCTTCCTACATATGTGGCAAAGTCTATCTCTGCTCTAATAGCTCTCCTGAGAGCAGGGTGAAGCAGGTCTTTACAGAGGCCTGTTAATTTTAAAGGACAAGCTTTATATATTAACACCCCTGTGGCAGCCTGCTCCCCGCGCAGTGGACTGTATCCCCACCATTTACCCAGAATTAAAGCGCACAAGGACCGAACCCGCTCCCCGCTGGGAGCCTATGGATGATGCCAGCCCCGATTCCCGCCTCCCTCCAGCTGCGGCGAGTGTCCCCAGTTGTCCCCAAGGGGGCCCAAAGCTGCAGAGCAGCCCAGAAGGGGGAGAAGGGAGCCTGGGGGACACCAGGGCCCTGTCGCCCGGCTGGTGCCGACCCACGAGGCAGGGGCAGCGTGAGGAGCTGGTGGAGGAGCTCTGTGTGTTTAGCAGGGGCTGCGTTACAACCATCCTTCCCTTCCAAAATCAATTTTCTCCCAGGTGCTGGATTCCGAGGGAGGTGGTTTTATTGTCTGCAAAGCACCATCGTCCTATGTCCGTTTTTTTTTTTTTTTTTTTCCCCACACAGTTCGTAAAAAGGCACAGAGATATAATTGTAGGTGTAGCAACATTTGTACTTGTTGGGCGGCTGAGACCTTTTTGGTGGCTTGGAGTAACCGGGAGGAGGTTTTTCTCTGCAGAGAAAAGATTGGGAACTGGTAACTATTTAGCATAAATTATGTCTTCTGGCTCTGCTAATCACCTCTCAGTTCAAAAGACACAGGTCTTACCCCAGCACTCCTCTGTCGGGCTGCGGTGCTGGCACCGGCCTCCTGCTCCCCCCATCAGGCTGAGCAAATCCCCCCGGAGGGGCTGACCCCTTAAATTGAAATCAAACACTTGAGACTTGCAACGGGGGACAACTTTTATCTCTTTCTCTTTGAGACATCCCTCTCCTTCATCATCCTCTCCCCACCCCCCATCCCCACCCCCCTCCATGCTTCACTCCCCCGAAGGGAGAGAGGAAAAAATAAGAAAGAAGGAAGGAAAGAAAAAAGTCTGGTTGGTGCAAAGGGAGAATTTGCGGTTATTGCTAATGTTAGCATTTCCCCTTGTTTTTTCTTCCCCCCCTGCTTCCCTGGCATACAGGTAAAATAACAAAATAAATCCCACAAAGGGCTTTCTGCCAGCCTGCCTTTGGAAGTTTGCTTAAGTGGCCTTAAGTAAGATAATAAGCAAGGAGTGTGAAAAGAGGAGACTTTGTCTTTTCACATTAGCAGCAGCCCTGTTCAAGTGGCAGTATCTATGAAAATGCTGTTCAGCCTTTAATGAGACTACAGTGTGTTAGTGTACCAGTCTAATTAATCCCATATTTTCACACAGCATAATTACTGAGCCGGGGCTGAATTATTTGGCTACTGGAGGTGGAGCAGTGCCTGCACTGTCCTCTGTCTCTGCTCCTCACAATTTATTATGCTATACAGCAAGACACCATTGAAACCTCCTAGTATAGGACTATCTGTCATCTCTACATTATCAGTAAAATACACCACCTTCCATACTGTGCTACAAGGGCTTTAGCAAATTGCTATTTTTATGGGATATGATAAAGGAAATGCTACCTTATGTTCAAATTTTTAACTGTCTCGTGTATGGAATATACAGTCGCGCTTCGTGCACGTCTGTTCAGTGAGGCCTCATTTGCATCACTACAGCCAGGGTGGTTTTCTCCCCACTACTTTGCTTCCAGTCAGTCCTCCTTCTTTCTTTTCTTCTTCTTTTTCCTTTTTTTTTTTAAATTTTTATTTATATTTTTTCTCTTTTTTCTTTTTCTTTTTCTTTTCTTTTTTCTTTTTCTTTTTGTTTTTCTTTTCTTTTCTTTTTTCTTTCTTTCTCTCTCTCTTTCTTTCTTTCTTCTCCTCCTCCTCTCTTTCTTTCTCTTATCCCCTCTCTCTTTTTCTTTCTCTCTCTCTTTGCACTCCTTTAGCAAGTTGATCACCCCTACACTTCCAGAGTCTCCATCTTTCCTGGCATTAAGCTTTTTCATCCCTTAAAGTCCTTTCTCTCCCACCCCTCCTAGTTTGTTTTATTTCTTGAAACGTATTTTTTGCACATTATTATTCACCTCTGATATATGATCTTGCCATTTTGGAACTGGGAGAGCCCCCCACCCCCTTCCTTCCCATAGGAGTTCAGGGAGATTTGTGGTTTAAAAATTTACTCACTTGCTAGTGTTTCTGCAACTGGTTTAATAGTATCTTTTTAATGGAAGGCCAAACACTACATTAACTATATGGAACTGTTTTAAAATTATTCTTTTCAACAAAAAAAAAAAAAAAAGAGGGTTGTACCCTGTAAATTTTAAAACCAGCCTTAACAGTACATAAGGCTATTTTGTTATTGTGTATGGTTTCCATACATGTGTTGTGAGATATATGGATGTACGTATACCCAGGCAAAGTGAGATCTCAAAATAAAGAAAACCACATGCTTAAGAGCACAAGCGGGAAAATTACTTCTCCAAGTTTTTAACCAAATAGTGGCCCCAAGACTTGAGTCCTCTTCTACGCAATCTTAAATCTAATGTATTCAAGGAGCAATAAAGTGAATTTCATTACACCTTTGCTGATACAGCAATCAAATATTGGAGCTGACATTCCAAAGCTCTTCCATATGTGCAGACAGGGAACCCGAACAGCTTGCACTGCCCCCCAAATTAGTGATGCCGCGCAGGGTCTTTTATCAATCATCTTGGGGCAGCTGAAAGTAGCCCAAGTTCAAGGGTTAAGCAAGGTTAAATGTTAACAAACTTCAGCTTGTCAGCCTTTGCAGGCCCGGCCAGGGTAGCCATGGGGCAGCAGGGCTTCTGCAGGAGGCGGTTTTTGAGGCTGGTCTCCGATGGGGAGCCGAGTGCCCTGCGGAGCTGGGGCTGCTCACCCCCATGCGAGGCAGAGCACACACGCACGTGTGCACGCTCACCAGCTGCAGACACCTGGGGGGGCTCTGTGTGCCAGGATGGATTTCATGCAGGTTTATTTGCATCTTCGCTGCTGCGTGGACTATCCCAACAGAAGCGTCTGAAGGATCCAAGGTGCTCTTAGCAGGGCTGTGAAGGGAAAGTTCAAAGCGAATGAGCAAGGAATAGCTCTGTGAGAGCAGCGGCGCATTGCTAAAGCCTGAACTTCACTGCCTCTGGCACCCGGAGAGTTGCCTGTGCTGAGGGTAAGAGCTACAGCAGCATCCGCAGGTCCATGAGGAGCCTGGCTGGGTGTTATGTGGAGATAGGGCCCACTACGCGTTGCAGCTACAGCTCGCTCTCAGGACCCTTGCTTCAGAAATGAGGACCAAGTTCTTCAGGAAACCAGCATTAGGCTGGCTCTGGTTCTAGAAGTTTGGAGTGAGGTTATGCATGTTGAACCTGAGACACCTTATGGGTGTCTCATTTTCCAAAACTGAAACAATCAAATCACTTGAAGGTGTCTCAGGCTGTCAGCTCTTCCAAAATCACTGGCTACTACTTAAAATCATGCCTGCACATGGTCTGTAACTTATCAGTTCTTCTGTGTAATTACACCATGAAGTTTCCTCCCTGTCCTTGCACCCCTGGCTTTTGCAGTGAGGCTGCTTCCCTGTGACTCTTCATATCTGTCAGGATTTCCTGTCGGGTGAGCTGTCTTTTCTTGAGCATTTTCAGAGCTCTCCTCATTCCCACTTTGCTTCTCACTTTCATTTGCTCCTTGCTGCTGTTTAAGATCCTCAGGCTGAGCTTTAAACCCTCCTCCATTCACCCACTGTTGTCCTGACTCGTCGTTTGTCTTCTTTGAACCTGTGGACCAATCCAAGTCCTAAAGCTGGCCTGCTACAATCTTTTTTGCAGCTTCTTAAAAAAGCCCTTTGAGTTAGTCCTGATTTGTTGCATTTCGGTGGCCACCTTTAAAACACTAACACGTATCCACGTTGAGTCGCAGCAGTACTCCATTATTTCCCTGAGCTCACAGGAAAGCTCTCAGGATGTGACATTTCAAAACCATCAGGTGGCATCTCAGGGTCAACATTGGCTGCTAATGCCAACTGTGTGGGGTTGTTAAACTGCTCTGCTGGGGTCTGGTTTGGGCTGGAAGCTAAGCCCAGGATGGGGAAATGCATTCTTCTGCAGCTCCACCGAGCCCGGGGCCAGGCATGCAGGATGTACATTTTGCAGGTGACCGTTTCCAGTGGCCTTCTCGCTGTGGCCAGTTCCTTTGTGCTCACAAAGAGCAGGCCCGCTCAAAATGGGTCACCTCTCTCCCTTTTTGTTTTTCTCCTTCATCCCTTTCTGTTATGTTTTCTTTTTCTCTTTCCACTCTTGCGCTGCTCACGAGACTGATTGGGAAGTGCCAGGAAACGGCTCAGAAACTGGCATTTACGTACAAAACCAAGCAGCAGATGTTACATAAATAGGAGATGTAAAAAACATACCGCCGATACTTGAGTCTATCTTCACCTGATTAGGGCGCCCTGATTAACTGCTGGTAGCAGTGCCGTCTGGGTGATGGAACAGCGGTCGTTGCCTGCACCAAGGCTGCCAGCAAGATCTGTGTTGTGATGGTTTATTTATGCTGAGGACTCCTTCGAACAGCTCCTGTGGAGCAACTGGTAAGCCATAAAATGGTAATAGCCCAGTGTTGCATCCCATACACAATCTTGCAACTTAAGGCTAAGATACACAAGGTAAGAGGATTCAGTCCTTACTTTGCACATCTCTGTGCTTCTCAGGGCCTAACAGTGCAATTCCAGTGTCCCTTGACTGTGGTTTTGACCCCTTAAACTAGTAACCATACAGCAAAGTGGATGACAACCTCAAAAGCAACTGTTTTATAAATGCATTTCAAACAATGGGTTTCCATCATAGGTATTGCGTGCCACGTTGACCCTCTGTGCCAGGGTCACAGATCTCATGAGCGCCTCTGCAAGTTACCCAACGCTCAAGAACTTTGAAAGAAACAGCTGGGATTTAATATTAGGTGCACCAACTTACCGTGACATGTTCAACCTTTAAAAAAATGAATGATTTCTTTAAAAGGTTGGATGTCTCATGCTAGCATCAGAACAAGCAACTTGGGGTGGGGAAAAAAAATCAAAAAGCACCACAAATAGAGAAATGAGGAAAAAAAACCCAGGTGTGTGCTAAAATGATGTGGAGAAAATTAATTACTGGAAGACTTGGTATAAATAAGACATTACATGACCCCTTCTGCCAGTGGGGGATCTCTGGAGGTGACAGACAAGTAAAGCAGGGTCTTAATGAATAGCCTTTCCCTAAAATTCTTTGCTGTGGGCTCAGCATAAACCTTTGCATAAAAGTGGGAGCCTGTGAGCAGTAGGAATTATTTATATTAAATGTGCTGCTCAGCAAAACATGGCAAAATTCCTATTCCCAACTGGAAGAAAATCATATTTCATGGCTGTAATACCATTAAGCAGGATACAGCCATTGGCAGTGGGGAATAGGGGTGGGAGGGAGGCCCACCCACCAGGGAAGGGGGTTTTCGCTCCTAGAAGAGGGGCCCTGCAGGGTGCCTCCCCGAGCCAGGCTCTCGCTGGGCAGAGAGGAGCGAAGGGGAGAGGTGGAGGGGTAGAGCCTCTGCCTGAGACCAGAGATGGGCTTTCCCCGATGGAAAAAGAAACATTTGACTTAGTAGCGGTGAACCCAGCAAGGTTTTATAGAGATTGTTCCAAAAAGGCAATAGCTGTTTAATGGAGGACAGAACTGCTGTTAAAACCACCAGATTAAATCCTTCAGTGATTGCCAAATGGTAAAGTCTCTGGCTCAGGCCAGGTCCCAAGAAGGGTGACCAGGAACTGCTGGGGGCTGAGCATTGCTCAGGAGAGGTTCTTGTATAATGAGGGGACATGAGGTGTGGGAAGGAGCAGGCACAGCGCTCTCCACATTCACCTGCACTAACCAGGATGGAGACCTGGGGAGCAGGTAGAAATGTGAGCAAAGGCTCTCAGATGGGGCCAGAAAAGTAATGTGAGCAAGATGTGCTGGTAGAAAATATCTGGGGAGGACAAGAAGGCAATGTCATTGGCTTTGGGAAGAGCCCAGCAGCAGCAAGACCCCAAAAGGGAATACCCCAGCTCTAAGGAACAGTTTGGATTTTACATCTTGCTGAATTAGACCTTGCCACCACAGGGCTGGGATGTGCACCTATGTGCTCGTGTGTGCATGTGAGTGTTTATGAACTAACTGGTGAGCTGCTGAGGAATAAACCTGGTCTTAATGTCAACAAAATGGCTTCAAAAATGCTTATAGCACAGTGATGGTGGACTCTTAAATCCTATGACCCCTCTTTTATTCCCAGAGTGTGTGGGTATACATATCAGCTGGGAAGTGCACAGGTCCCGTAGCACCACAGGGAGGAGAGATCAGTATTTCCTTGGTGTTCAGTCCAGAGAAAGACAAGGAGATGAGAGGAGATTTATTCCCTTGCTGGAAGATCATCAACCAGTCAATCAAGTGAAGAAGCCAAGAACTTCTCTTATTTCCCCGGGATGATGCAGAGCTCCGTACTCGCCATGGGGATACCCTCACTGCCCTGGCAGGAGATGGGCTCTCCAAACACACTGGGTGAGCCTCATGCTTGGGATAGGATTGTGCTGATGGAGCAGGTCTCAGGCTTTCCAAGCATCCCAACACCAGTCCAGCCTCACGCTTGGTAAAGGATGGCGTCAATGGAGCAGGTCTCCATGGAAGGTTGCTGTGCCTTGTTGGAGGGATTGCCCCAGGGGTGCAGAGCTGCATCCGACCAGCATGGCTCCAGGCTGGCAGTGAGGTTATGCAGGCAACGTGACACCATGGGCATAGTCCACGCCAATTCTCCCTGACATAGCCTTTTCCACTGGTGATGGAGCAGAATATATAGTACAATGGGTACATCTCTGCAGAGGTGTTTTTTTCAAAGCAGGCAAATTGGCAGGCTTCCCTCATAAAACAGTAATGTGGCTTATACATGAAAAAAAGATCATCAAAAATCAGTTTTCTCCCAAGTAAGATAATTCTGACATTACTTAAAATACTTCAGACTTGTCAGTAAAATCTCAATGTCATTAAAATTAACTGGCATATTTAAAGATTGACTTGCTTGCTTGCTTTCAACTCCTAGTCAGCCTGACATGGGGAGGGCACTTGCTATTCTTATCTTTTACACACTTGTATTTCTTGGCCTTTAACAGCTTCTTCTGCAGCGTGCACTGCTCTGTCTGCTAGGGATAACGGGTGTCACCGGTTGCTGCTAATCCATTATGGCAAGCTGTCTAATTACCAGTGGTGTAGCAGTAAATAAAATGCGGGTTCACTTGCTGGCCTGCTCCTTATCCCTCATCTGAGAAGTGGGCAAATGTTGTATCACCCCAATTATTGCTCCATTTACCTGCGTGTTCCCTTGACTATGGCACTGCTAATTACTTACTTTGTTAGGCAGAAGAAATATTGGGTATTTATTTCATTTGCTGTGATGATAAGAAATACAACTCCTATTATTTGTCCCCTGGACTAGAAAATTCCCTTTGCAGCAATCCTTCTAGCCTGTGTGCATAAATAAAACCTCATTTTACTCTAACACAGCTTTGGTACCTGAAAAGAGATCGCGTTTTGATCAGAAAAATGCTCTTGTCTCTTTTCTCTAGTAAGGAAGAGGCAAGTTAGAGAGGTTTGTGACGTGGGACTGAATGTCGTACTGGACCGAATGGTTCGTTACTGAAACAGCATTCTGCAAGATACCCACATGAAATTGCTGCTCTTTAGCAAAAACTGTCCTTCTGGAGGTGCTTGGCTTTTGGTGAGGAGTTGGAGATTGGAAGCAGCCTCAGCCTGTGTCCAAATGGGACTAGATTTGGGTTTCATCTTAGACATTTTTAGCTGTTGATCCTAGTCCCCTTGGCTGCAGCCACCTCTTCACTTGGACACCAGCATCGTCAGACCATCCTCAGTAAAAATACTGGTTAGTAGCTGGCAAAAGAATGCAAGTTAGCACTATATTAAACAGCAAAGCAACAGAGAGAAAAAGCAAGTGTAACCCCTGAAACAGGTGGATCGCTCCGGTAAGGCAGCAGGAGGGGCGGGTGGGCAGGCATAGCCACAGCATCTCTGTTGTGCTTTCCAGAGAGCACCACAAAGGCAGGGAGGCGTGGCATGATGCCTAATGAAAGCATGTCTAGAAAGGGGCTAAAGCCTCCTAAGACCCCAACTGGTACTCTATTGACTATATTGATCATCTTATCACCTTACCCAACTTCTAACAAACTCTCAATTTGTTACCAAGGGCAGCTATATTTCACTAGAATCTCCCTTTTTAGCAATGCAGACAAATAAATTTTTTTAAAAGGTGTCCTGAAACGGGTGTCTGAGATGAACCCCACAGTGTGTGTGTAGGGGAGCTTCGTATGACACATTTGGTGTGATCATTCTTGGATTTCTTCATTTTTGCAGTCCTCTAGAAATTTTCCGGTGGTAGTGCAGACCCTTTGAGAGATTTATACGTCTGGGTGGCCACAGAGCGTGTAACAACTCCCTTTTCTTGATCACCTTCTTTGGGTTTTTTTTGCAGGTAACTACTGTGATTTCTGGGGTTCCCTGATTTGAAACACAGTGAATTCTGTCCACAGTAGATGGGCAATGGCTAAAGAAGAGGTAAAATGGATGGAGGAGAATGTGCAGGTTATTTTAAAATATTTGTATATTTATACATGTGCACATATATTATATGCTTTTCAGGTGAATGTCCTTCAGTTTTGTCACTTGTGTCATTCAGCACATCTTTGTGCCATTACCCCTGGTTTCACTTACCTTGCAGCTTGCTTTTGAATTTCAAGGTGCCAACGTGTGAAACAAACATTTGGATCAGCAACATTGTTGGGGTTTCACTTCTGACAACACAAGAAATAAAGAATAAAGGGCTACGGCTGGCTGAAATGAGTGTCATATGCAGTCTCCCTTCTTAAAATATTCAAAACACTCATACCTCAAGGACGTCATTTAAATGTTCATTTTAGCCTTCTGCATCATCCTTAAACAAGGCGCTGGCATAATGCTGCTGCCTTATTTAGATTAAAGAATAATCAAAAATCTCTTATATTTCCTGGTACTGGGAGAGAGGGTTGAGGGTCTTTGGACATCCAGATTTTGATGGCTGAAAGAGTCTCGCCTTGGGACCATTCATTTCCAGGTGAAAGAAAAATGCTTTAAATACCGCTACCAAAGAAAACACATTTAACTCGAAAATATTTGATAGAAGACCAGAACTTCAATTTCTTCTCAAAGCCATTTGAGAGAGGGGGATTTTCAGGTCAAGTGTTGGCTAGTTGAATTTGCCTTCAGTGTCTTGCTGCTGAAGTTCCCTTCTTGTTGTCCAGTGGGAAGGAGAAGGTCGTGGAGCTTCTCCCCGGCGGTGTGCCCAGCTGGGGAAGAGCAGGCCAAGCCAAGGGGGCTGAGGCAGAAAATCACGGCCCGGAGAGCAGTCTTGGATCCAGAAAAGGAGCCAGGACACTTCAGAGCTACCCAGAGAGAGAAAAAAAAAAAAAAACAGCAGCAGGAAACGAGAGATCCTAAAAGGATCTCCTCCAAAAGGTATCCCAAAAAAATCAAACTGAAGGAAAAGAGGGAGAAATAAGAAGCTGTTTCCTTTACCACATGCCGAAATGCCCTGTCTGCAAACATGACTGACATCACTGGAGAAGAATGTAAACTTTGATTTAAAAAAAAAAAATACCGCTTGCTGCTGCTCCTCTTTGGCAGCAGATCTCATTTCTTTGGAGTATTTTTATCTGATTACGTATGTATATGCACATATATAAATATTTTGTTAAAAGCAGAAGGATGCTTCTCTCTTTCTTCCCTGTGCTTGCAACAGAGGCTGTGCACCATTCAAAGCAAGCTCCTCCTGAGATGCTCCACACGTGTTGCTAGAGGAAGAGGAGAGCAAAATGAAAATTATAAAATAGTAATAATAACAATAAAAATAACAAACAAGCCCACTGAGAAATGGAAGACTAATTTGAGCTGTGTCTTTATACCAATAATAAATGACCCAGCACTGGGGAAAGCGGGTTGCTAAATTAAAACTAATGTGGGACGTGTGTGTCCCCCCCCATTCTTCCCCCCCCCATTACTCCACCCCAGACGTGAGGATTTGTGCTGGGGGCTCGGGTGTCTTCCCTCCCTCCCTTCAATCTACCTAGCCAGAGCCCTCTCCCTGCTTGACAGCTACCGCAAGCCCAAACTGACAGCTCTTCAAAATCCGCCGAAGAAACCCAGCATTAATTAAGTCATTGCTGGACTGTAATTTCCTTGAGAAGTAAAAAATTCTCACACAAGAAAAGGTTACAGAGACCTTTTCTGTGTCAAAATTACCATGCTGCATGAATATTAATGCTCTTAATGAAGACAACCTTTGCTTCATCAGGAAGGTTCTGGAGCAGGTGCCAAGCCTGAAGTCTCACTCTGTGGATTTTCTGCTCTGTGAAAGTCGGCACAATGCAATTTTTCCATTAAAATCAACATTTCCCACATGATCGCGGTTTTTTTTTTTTTCTTCTTTACAGATAGGCAGAAAGAGGGGGGAAAAAAAATCCCTCTGCTTTGAAATCAAACATTTAAAGGTTTCATTCAACACATTAATCAGTGCTGAGAGAGAGGAGAGGAGGAGGAGGAGGAGGAGGAGGAGGAGGAGGGGGATGGAGCGGGGGAATCTGCCTTATTTATACAGATCTTGCACGCGCTTCCATAGATCACAGCCGTGTTCATGTCGTGCGCTGCTCTGGGGTGCCGCCGGGCGCATCCTCTCCAGAAAGGCTCGGTGGGATGACGGGGGGATGCCGGGATGGGGGTGTCAAGAAGGGGCTGGGGGTGGAGGTGGCACCCTGCTTGGGACATGAGGTCCGGCCTTAAGCCTTCAGGTACTTGCATCCCAGAGACCGAGGATGAGGACCATGAGATTCTGCCATCTGGGAGGGCATGGCTGAAGTGGGTATCGCCAAAAAATGGGGGAACAGGAAAAGGAGACCTCCCCCATGGCGGGCAGGGGAGAGAGTGGGGACACTAGACATGACGGCAGCAAGGATGTGCATTAGCACAAAATGATGGAGGAAAAGACTGTTTATTTGGCTCTTTCTCGGGAAGTAGAGAGTTTTCAATGGCACTGCACTGGAGAAATTGCACTGCCTTTGTGCTGAGCCTTTTCACTGGCATTTAGCCTGAAACAAGGAAAGGGGAAGAAATTGTAAGGAAAAGTGTGGATAAACACTGAGGACAGAATAGAGGCTGCAGCTTTAGAGGGGAAAGAAAATCAGGTAAAAGCCACCTCTTTCTCCCCCTTCAAAAGGAGAAAATGATATGAAAACTGCCCATTAATTATATCTTCTACTTCTACTTATTAGGCATTCATGATCTAATAATGGCTGTGGCTAACTTATAAAAAAAATCTGATTATTTTCTGTTGGGGCATGCAATGCCCTGTATATATTAAAAAGGTAAGCAATGATAGATATTTATGGGTACTGATGTAATAGCTATTAGATTTATAATGCAGAGAAGAAACATAATTTTATTAGAAAGAGCAATAGTTCACAATCCTATTATTGTTTATTGCTGACGTCAGTGCTGAACTATAATAAGAATCATGTAACAACTGGAAATAATAATAAAAATGCCGTTTAGATTTGCAAGAAAGTGGATCCTCTAAAACAAAAATAGGGATTATAAACCCCGACCCTGAGCTGGATGGGTATACTTGGCAGCAGCTGGTTGGGTTGTGGAAGCACTCAGGACATAGGTCAAGGTTTTCACCCCCCTGATCCAAAGGTGAATGTCTTCCTGACCCCAAATCTGTCATCAGCTTCACTGCAAACACCTGGGCAAGGCATAGGGGGATGCCTATGGTGTTTCCGTGGACATCCTCTGCAGCATTTCCCCACAGAGCTGGACTACTGTGTCCTCCCCACGGATGGAGGGACACCTGGGGCAATGGCACCTCCAGATCAGCCTTCCTCTGTGAGTGACACACAGGCACCAAGCTGTCCTTTGGTCTCCTTTACAATAACCTTGATAATTAGAGTTTATGAAACCTCAAATCCTAAGCCTCAGCAAAGTACTCGAACTACTACTATGCACATTTAAGGCTAGCCTTTTTTTATATGGATATATACATATACACTAAGACTCTAAATATTTCATTACAGTTGTCCTAAAAATCTGTTTCCAAGTTGCATCTGGAACTGTCAGCCTTGCCGGTCTCTACTTCTCTATATTACAGTTTTTTTTCCCCTTTCTAGCAGGGTTTTTTTTCCCTTTAGAGCAGTGTTTGCTGACCTTCAGACTCAAGAATTAACTCATTCTCCTGACATCTGTGAATTATTAATGAGGGTGTTTCAGAAAGTTCCTTAGCCACTTCCTTTAAAACTCCTGGGTGCAAATTAATAGAGCTGTTTTTGGGAAAGCTTAATTTTAGCAGGTGCTGCCTCAGATCTTCCTTTGTGGCAGAGCTAAACATTCTGCTCCTGCAGAAACGTCAGACGGGATAGATACACCCTCCAGCTTCCTTGCAAATACAGAACAAGTGTCTAGTCAACACTCCTGATCTTTCTTTGGTAATCCTTGCAATGTTGTGAGCTGTCTCTAGCAATGGTCCCACAACTGTTCAGGGTTTTCCTTGCCCCTTTTAGAGTTTTCTGGGATCTTTTATTATACATCATTCTGCTGGCCACTGATTCTGCACTGGTTTCTTTTAGTTTTGTGTGTGTGTGTGTGCATGGAGAGAGGAAGAAGAAAGGAGGGTATAACAGTATCATTTTTTATCATCTTTGAACATTCCCCAATTTTCATTAAATTTCAGTTGACAGTCCCACTCAGTCACTGCAAGGATTGCATTAAGCTTTACATAGCTGGCCCTTTCCTTTTAGAACTTGTAATAGTCTAAGAATACAAACTAGGGGGAGTGCTGTGGCTGGAGGAGATAAAGGTAAGGGTCCCCGTGGCAAAGACGCTGGAGGGCTCTGTGGCTGGGATGGCAACAGTCCCTGCTGAGATGGAGGTGGAGTGGGTGCCAGGTGCCATAGCGAGGGAGGACAATGCTCCTGAGCACCTGACCCTGCTCCCGGGTGGGATCCCGGTCCAACAGTATAGCTCACTATCAAGACGTCCCCTCTGGATATATGCTGGGTGGACAACTCTAGCCTTCCAGCAGCCCTTGCCTCCTGCACTGGTCTTCCCTTTATCCTGGTGCTCACTAGCCCTCCTCTGGCCAGGCCCTTTCCCCCTTCTCAGTACTAGCTGGTACCTGCTGCTCCCTGATGCTGCCAAATCCCCCACCCAGTATCCCAAATCCTCTACCATCCACCTACCATCAGCCACCATTGACCCTTTTATTTCCCCGGACAGTTAAAAACCTGGTCTGACCACAAGTCTATGGAAAGAGACAATCACCAGATTCACTTTAAGGTATTGATGGGCCCAGCCATAGTTAAGATAAGGTGAAAGTAGGGCACGCAGTCAGCAAGTGCCACTAACTTAGAAATCAACCCGTGACCAAAAACCTGCACTAAAAGCCTCAACTGAGGTGCCTCAACATGAAGGTGTAAGAAAGGAAGAAAGGTTTGCAAATGTTGGTGTAGCCGAAATCAGATGCTGAACCAGGGCAGGAACAGAATATTTAGGTCCTTGACTCCAGTAGATTGTCTGCATTAAAATAAACACAGGCAGCTGAGATAGATATTCTTACAAAAGTGGAATTTCAGATTTCCACATAACAAGGTGATATTGTGTCCTGTAATGATAAAAATATTCTTATGGGACATGATATCACACTTAAAACTCTAAATTTTTAAAGGTGTTTCAGTTACTTTATAGCAGCAGTGTCTTTGGAATGAACTAGATTTGCTATTCCACCTGAAGAACAAAGAGAAAAATTTATAGAAGATCAAACAAATAAAAATACATTGAGAAAGACAGTAAGTGATGTCAACGCACTAAGAAATTAAAAACTTTGCATTAGTGTCTGAGCTTTTTTGTTGGTACCCAGGTATTATAAATAATAAACTAAATCGAAATTGTACATATTATAAAACTGCGTTTTTCTGTAGGGGTTCTGGTGACATGTACAAACCACGCGAGCTTTACTCCTGTGGCTTATCCATGTCACTAATCCCCCTCTATAAAACTAGAGAAGGGAGGTGCAGTGGGGAGGGGCAAAACTTGCACGGAGCAGATTCCAGCTTTTGCCTACATTTATTTCCAAATTACTTGACAAGCTTTGCCCATGGCTTTCCAAGAGTCTGCCTTGGGATGAATGAACCTCTGCAGCAGAGAAATTCATCTTGTGAAAAATGCTTGTTTTGGGTCACTGGAACTATTTGGGAAATATTTGGCTGAAAAATAGAGGGGGAAGTCAACTCAAGTGGAAAATCTGAGGTGAAGTTTATTTGTGACTGATGAAGAATAATCTTTATTTTGTCTGTGTCAATTTTTTTGTTCTTAAGACTATTTGTAATCAGCTCGGTTCAGTCTCAAATGGTGCTTGCTTTCTTTTTCCAAGTGATTCCATCAGGCAGAAAAAAAATTAGTTCATCATGAAGATCTAATTGTGATAAAATCCATATATTTTTAAATATAACTTTCAAATTAGTCTCTGACTGAGAAATTACTGTGAAATTATTTCTGCCAGATCTATTTGAAAAACCTCTGGACACAAAGGTGTCTCAGCTTCTGTGGGTTATCTCGGGGAAAGCGGAGGTCTGCACCAGGTGCCATCACTCTGTCACCTGGCACAAGTGCTCACTGGCTCGCTCAGGTGGTGATGCATCCCCCAGACCCATGCATTATGTTACAGGAGGTATCTTAATGTGTTGACCTGGGGAGATGGAAGCTGAGGAGACAGCATTCTCTGTGCACCTCAAGGGAAAGCATTTTAACTTTTCCATCAAAACGGATGGGAGTTTTGTTCACAGGGAATCTTTTGGGATGCCAAACACAGCAGTCCTGCCTCCCAAATGACAATGATCCTGCCAGGATCACTGCAGGAGTCTCATCCCCTCTCCCACACCACTCCTGATACCTTCATCCCGGAGAGATGAAACAGCGAATCTTGCTGCAAGCTCTTGCTGGCCTCTTAGAAAATCCCAGGCTTAATCAGGACTCTTGTTTATGGTACAGCTCCTTGTCTCGCAAGTACTACAGATGCCACTTCGTTGCACCTAAACTGCTTACGAGACAGCACTCTTATCTAATAAGACATAGCACAGCCATACATATTTATTTATATTTGAACTCTTGCCCTCTGTACTATACTGCAGGTCATGCATCTGCTCCAACACCACCTTATTAATTTTCTACTACTCTTCTCCATGGTGGCAACAGTGTTTCAAAGCCTGAAAGGAATATTTTCCTTTTTTTTTCTCTTTGATCTACCTCTTTAACTGTTTAGCTGCTGAAAGGAGGGGAGCCTGGGCTTCCTGAGCACAGTATCGCAGCACTCCTCGTTGGGAATCGGGACACAGCAAGGCTCTCCAGACAATGTCACTTCTCCGCCTGTGTAATACATTACTGTTCTGTTTTGTACCTTGCTAATTAGAAAGCAGGAGAGAAAAAAATATATTTATATATAAAAGAGCTCCCATCTGACAGACTCAAATTACAAAAGTATTCTGATATAAATTATTTAATCAGTGGGGGGAAAAAAGAAAGTCACAGTACTAACTATCATTTCTAGACACAGTATTAACAACCGTTTCTTTCATTGGCTTCTGGTGTCTTATTTTGCGCACCCATCACCAATAAGAAGCTATTGCATGATGCTTACCATAAAATATGACTTTCATCTCTTTGTCTTTGCATTCACTTGCTTCATTTACCTTCCTAATGTATAAAAAGTTTTTAATTTGCCTCCCTCCCTTCCTCTTCTGTCACTAGCACTCTTGAAAACTTCTGGAAGAAAAAAGTAAAGACTTTAATTCATATATGGGACCCCATTCTGCCAGCCAGATCTGCCAGTCTTTGAAATATGCTCCATGAACAAGGCGTCGTTTGAAGGTGTGATCACTGCTTTATGGCTAGGTTACAAGCCAGTGATAGGAAACCATTCTGACAACCGTGTTGATCTCCGAATCCACACCTCCTTTGATGTCCTGTGATGATGGATGGTCACCAGGAGGCCAAAGACTTTCTTGCAATGGCCGTCTCCAGCAGCAGAGGGAAATGTGCTCAAGGTCCGTGCTTCGCCTGAGGGCAGAGGTGCTCACACCAGGGGCTTGGAGCCCACCTCTGCACAGAGAGCAGCTAGTCATGATCAGCCTTGGTGCACCACCTTGTCTGCCCAGGTATCCAGAGACCGGGCCCTATGTGTCCACCCTGCTTCGGCAGGTGGCCAGAGCCAGGCTTTCACCCCAGCCCTCTCTTGGAGATGGGCCCATGTCCCCAGCGCACAGAGGGCAGCCTGCGGTGCCAGGTTGCTTCTCCCACTGCTCTCTGGAAGTCAAGCCCAGACGTTTAACGAGCCCTGTTGTAAAGAGGCCTTTCATGGCGGGCTTTTACAAAACACCCAGCAATAACACGGCATAGCCATGACACCGAACTGACCCAAAGGGCTGAAAGGATGCCTTCAAACTATTAAAAGACCTAGCCTCTTTCCAGAAGACTAGAGGTATCCAAGAGCACCCTTGTGCAAGTGTGTTGCTGTGAGGCCAACAAAGCTGCAGGACAGCTAGGGGCAGACCACTGCAACCACCTATGGGCTGGTGGCAGAGCCCAGGGCAAAGTTTGCCTTCTGAGAGTCTGAAACTGTGAGCAAAACACTTTTTAAAAGACCGGGAAGGGTAACATGACAAAGTCCAGGTTCGTGCACAAACTGCCTGTGCCAAATTTGAAGGCTGTTCCGGGAGGGGTAACCCCAGGGTCCCCCGTGAGCCAATGCTTGTATCTGATAAGAGTACCAATATATTGTTTTCTGGTCCCTGTAGTGGGTGAATACCTTTTGATTGCCTGCTGAGATTACATATAATAAGAAGCAGAGAGAGTAAACTGCTTTTTCACAGTTATGTCACTGTTATATATATATATGTACTGCAGGTTTAAAATCCATATCCTGTTGTTGGATAAGCAGCTGGAGCTATTGAGATTTTTGTGGAAATCTTCCACTTTTCTTCCTGCGAGCTCGGAGTGCGGGGGGGGGCAGAGTGTTTTCTGGAGAAAAATAGTAATAAAAAGGAACTAAGGCACGATGTGGCGGTTTCTGGGCAGCCTCGCACAGGGGTGTGAAGGCTGCAACCTGGCAGGGCTGCTCCCTGCAAATTTGGGGCGATGCTGGTGTCTGCTGGCTGTACTGGGGGGTACAGGCCAAGCAAGACCATCGGTGCTGCCAGGTGAAACACCCTCTGATGCTCCATGATGGCCAAACCCTCTCAGGCTGTTTTTTTGGCCCAGCTGCACCCCCAGCATCACTGGGGAGGTACAGAGCCCCGAGCCTTCCCCGCAGCCCCCGTGCCATCGTTAGCCTCATTAGGCCTGGCCCGTCAGGCTGGTCCCTGCAGTGTCACTGGGAAGGTGGCAGTCACCAACGAGGGACAAAGGCCCTGAGCTCAGTGGCTCTTGCAGGGGAGGAAAAAGGTCCAGGTATTTTTTTTCCCCAGCAGAGCTAATAGCAGCCTCCTCCTCTGCTCTCGCTCCCTCCTCCTCACCACCACCAGGTGCTGGAAGTATGAAACAAAGCTCATTTTTCTGACATAACACATTAAGATCTTGAAAGTTTATGCCACAGCAATGTAAAACGAGTACCTCTTGGCACAACAGAGGCAAAGTGCTGCCTGTTTGTTAACAGGGAGGGAAGTTCCCGCTCCCATGAGCTATCACGCTGTGCAAAGGCAACTGGCAGCTGCCTGCAGCCCAGCCCTCGCCCTCCCGGCTCCTCCTGCCCTCGTCTTGCCCCAGCGGCAGGAAAAGACTCCTGTTCAGAGGCAGACAAGGCTCACGATTTAAGAAAGGGCGTTTTTGTGCCTTATGGTGCTGCTCCGGTGGAGCTGCCTTACCCTCAGCCAACATCAGGGGACTCCATCCCAGCACGGCGGCTGCCCTGAACCCCTTTGGCGTGCAAGCCACACGCTGGCCGATGGTGGCCACTCCTTTGGCAAGGATGGGGAAAAGAAAGGGGTGCCTCCTGCTTGGTGTCAATGAAAATACAAGAAGCAAAGAGCTACAAGCCCCAGGTTACTCAGGGTGGGCTGGGAGAAGCCACCTTCCCCTGTGGGAGCTGTTACACACAGCTTTTAATCATGTAAATGAGATTGGATTGCCAAACCCAGGGGCAAAGGTGGCAAATGCCGCTTCTGGGAATCAGAGGGAACCAAGACAAAACCTTGGAGGGAGGTTTTGTTGCGGCCATTGGAGGAAAGCTCAGTCTTTGTTGGCACAAAGTGGGAGCAGGCACACAGGTGTACTACATCCTTGGGTTTTGTGTACCAACACCTCGGCTACCTGCATGGGAGTTTTATTGTCTCTTTTGAAAGGTACAGGTTGAGAAGTCAGGTCAATATTAAACAGCGTTTATTAAATGAGGGAGGGTTTAATCTGCTCTACCGATACTAAATAGCTGATTCAGCAAAAGCTTGGAGAAATACAAAAAAGGCACTTATAATTCTTTGAACTACATTTTCCTGAGGAGAAGGTGGGGCCACCTAATGTTAGCAGCTGGAAAAGAGAGGATCTTCCCTCCCTTCAAACCCAGCACATTAGAGATGTGGGAAGAAGGGGGGTTGCTTTCTTTAAGAAAACTTTCAAGCCCCGTATTCTGGGGCAGGGTTAGCAATACCCCTTCTCCAGGTGATTGACTGGGTAAGTGTTGAGAAGAACAGTTACTCGGAAAAATTAGGGGAAACAGGTTAAAAAGTGCTGCCAAAAGAGAGTGTTCACAACCGTAGTGAGAGTCACAAATATTTGAAGAAGGCTATGTCGTGTGCCTGTCCTCCTGCCATGCCTATCCCAGGGCAGCCACTTTGGATCACTTTGATCATTGGGCAAGGCACGGGGCGCAGTGGATTTTGGTCCAGTCCACTCTGGCTGCTCTTAAATTGTGTTCAGATGAACTTGTACTGATTGAGTTAAACCAGTGGACACTTACTGTGGTTGAAGAATGATGTGCTTTGCTCCAGCCTGACACCGGTGCTAATTAATTTAGAGTAAACAGAAATAAAAATGGTACAAAGTGCCGTAAAAGTATCCAGCTTGTAGTGATTTAACGGAATCAGTTCACGCTCAGATAAAACCAGCACAACTCAGCACACAGATAAACACCGAGGGAAACTGATTAAATGTCTAAACAAAGGAATAAAAACATGAAATCAGTTGGACAGTAAAGAGGGTCAATTGGAAAAAAGATTATAATGTCTCAAGTTGACTTTTTTTTTCTTTTTTCTTTTTTTTTCTTTCTTTTTCCACTGATTTTGTATTGGTTTGGTTTAGTTTTGGTGTGATGCTGCTCAATGTTCCCACCTTAACCTCTCCTCTCAAAAGAAAAGTCTGGAGTATTTCCTTGTCCTTTTCCACAGACACCATCACTCCTGTCTCTGCATCAGCTGGTACCACCTGCTCAGAAGTTTTCTTAGAGGAAGAGGAAATATCACATGGGTAAATGGTTTTGTTTGTTTATAACCCTCTGCCAAGCACATCTTGAAAGGAAGGGTTTTGGATTTTTTTAAAAAATGGCTTCAGAGCCAAGACCCTCCAAGATTTCCATGGAGTTTAGTCAAACCGCATCTGACTCCCATCCAGCTTTTGTGAATGCAGCTACCTGCCCTGAAGACACATGGACTTACGTGGTGTGCCATGCAGACAGATGCTAAATCACTAAGGTATGCAAACAGAAAATGTGGGTTAGGAGATGGGGACGAGCACAACCTAGGACGGCTGGGAGGCTGGAATTCCCAGAGGAGCCAATATATGTCCCACAACATTATCAGGATGAGCACAAGCAAATGAATGCAGATTGCTGCTGTACCTTTCACCAGACTGAAGAACTCCACAGGGAAAAGAGGTGCAGCCATGCACGGAGAGGGAGGCATGGTGGTATGGCGTGCACTTGCGACATGGCCCTTGAGCTGCTGCCCCACCAGCCCGTCCCTGCGTGGAAGGTGGTGAACGTGAACCTGAAGTCAAGAGGGAGCCAGATGTTCCCCTGAGCCCTCATTGCTCAGCAGGGCAGCCTGAGTGTCTGCGAGCACAGGGGCAGGCTGTGCAGCGTGGGAGGGAAGGTCAGAGCTCTGCAGGGTGATGCAAGAACATGAAACAGTTCTTGATCCTCTTACCTAATACCCTCCCCATTATACCTGGAAAATTCACTTTTGTCCTAAGCGCTTCAACTACTGCATGATTTCTACCTTTCAGTATCGAGCACATCTTTCACCCTTTTGCCCTTTCTAGGCATCTTTTCAGTGACTGGCAAAGTGCCCCCAGATGCTGTTTTCAAAGTATTTTGGGGAGAGAGAAAAAAAAATAAATTATATATTTCAGTGTATCTATACCAAAATTACCTTTGAGAGAATTCAAATATATGTCTTCTCTTAGACTTCAGTTTGGTAGCAAAGACTTCAGTCTCTCTTTTGTCTACACTGTTTGCTTTATTCTGTTTCTTGTCTTGTTCCACCAGGCCTGGTGTGGCTGAGTATCTTCTGAACCATTACAGTCCCTGCATGACTTATCCTGTTCACAAATCCGTATTGCATGGGCTATGCTTATTCTACATGCAGTTCTTCAGTGATGACAGTGGGAGTTGCTGCACACAGAGACCATGGCATTCACTAGCAATTCACAGAAGCACTTTTTTTTTTTTTTTAATGTGGTATGGAAAAAACTCTTCTTAGGAAAACAGATAATATCAGTGCCTGAGGCCTTTGCCCTAGGTGTCTCAAAGGGAAAGGCACTTAAAAAATGTGCAAAGCAGCAGTCCAAACCTCCCACAGTGCTGAAAAGAAGACTAAATATTCTTAGGGAAGTGTTGGGTTTATTCCAATTTCTCCAGAAACACTTACCAAACCCACTTCCACATTTTCAGGCACTGGTTCTGGGAACTCAGCATTTAGGTACTTTGAATGAAAACAGCACAGTCAGCTGGACCACCTTACATGAACATTAATTTCCATTCACTGGATCTGAATCTATTTTCCCTGTGAAAAACCTGGAGCGGCTCCACAGGAGCTGTTTGGAGTCACACTGCTGTAAAGCCAGAGGAGACTCCAGCCTATAAGATGCACTTCACTTTGCAAAGCATGTGCTCTTAATTAACCATGAGAAATAGCTGCTCGTTTACTTTTCAGCTAAATGAAGATTAAATGTGCCCTAACTCGGCATCAGTCTCAGTTATCCTTCTTCAAACTTGCTCCACGAGGCTACCCACTGAGGCCAGGGTGGGTGAGTGGGCAGCAAGAACCACTGAAGAAGACTGAGCTGTGCTGAAGAGAGGTGAAATTTGGGGAGAAAACAGCCGTATATCAAAGGAAGAAAACTCATGATCTTTCATCAATTCTGAGCAGGTCATCTTCAAAGAGAAGGATTCTTGGAGAGTAAAATGGATTATTATTTACATAATCAATCAGCAGCACAGCAGGGGCACCGGTACATGGGGAGGATTTAGATACCTGCAGACCGAAGGGATTCTGATTTTCCTCTCTGCTGCTTGTCCACCCTTCAGGCCAATAAGACTTTCTGTCACGGTTTCTTATCTGTAGTCTTAACATACATCTTCTCTGAAATGCTGAGGATGATACTCGAGCATCTTGGGAAATGCAAATAGGAGATGTGATGTGCAGCACTTCGTAAAAGCCTCATATATTGGGTATGTTACTTCTAAGAAAGGCCAGATTTTTTTTCTTGGAACCACCCTAAGTAAAAAATGGATGCAAACAACACAAATGAGGCCTTTTGTGGTTTGGAAGCCATAAAGACTCTCAACCACTAGACTGGCCCAATTCCTCCTGTTCTTTGCTTTTGGTCTAGTAAATTGAAAGGCCACCACAGATGTTCGTACCACAAATATTCATGTTCTGCCCAGAAATTGAACCTTTTTTAATTGATGATTTCTACAAATGAGCATGGCTTTTCACAAGGAAGAGGGGGTACATCAAGATTCTGGGAGAGGTTATCAGCTTTTCCAAATGGGTCCCAGTGAAAAAATATCTCCCCTTTTTTTTCTTTCTTTCTTTCTTTTTTTTTTTTTTTTAACATTTTTCAGGTTTTACTAAACCTCTCTGGCAGGCTGGTATTCCTTCAGGTAAGGCTATTTCCTGCTTTCTTAAACTATTCTTATATTTTAACTTTTTGTCTATTTTCCCAGTGCCTCGCTAGGTCCATGTGGCTCCTACCAGAGCTAGTCCCTCCAGTTGCCTAACAAGCAGTGTACCAAATCATCAGGTCACATTATCTCCTTAGATATTCACGTGCAGCTCTTCTCTTCAGTTGCTGAACTCAACTGTCCATAGCAGAACTTGGCTTTAAATGTAGAAGAGCAGAAAACACACAGCTATGGGGAAAAGAGACCCCTGGAGACCACTGCAGTACCTCTGAGAAGATTAAAAAAAATATATATATATATTGAATCTTAGCTAGAATAACTTCCAATACAAAAAGCAAGGTTTTTCTTATGAAGGCATAGTGTAAGCAACTTGGATCCCTCTGTTTTTTTGAGCCTTCTTCATTTCTGAGCTGCTTCTGCAAGCTAAAGGTTAACTTAAGCTTGTTTATAGCATTCAAGGAGCCAGAGACCCTGGCAATGTGACTATATGCTCTAGCAAGGAAAGTGACTGGAGTCAACAACTTCCATGAGCAGCACCTATGACAGAAGTTTGGAGGCCCAGAAACCATTAGATGAGACCTAAAAGCAACCTGCTTTAACAGTGCTTTGCCTGATACAGGAAAACCTGCATAATTTTATGTGTGCTTGCTGTGCGTGGTGAAGTGTTTATGGCCTTAATTAATTTCTTGGGAAATAAACTGGGGAGCTCAAAATCTCCTAGGATCAGGCTAGAAGCAATCAGTTGGCAAAACCCCATAAAGTCCATAACTCTGTGCTAGGAGAAACCTCTACAGCCCTGCATGAAAATCCACTCCCAAAATTTGAATATTTTCAGTTGCCATTGGCTTTGGTGGTAAACAAGGATGATCATTAGCACCCAGCAGCAGGTTGGCTGAGAGCAAAGAGGAGCTACTATGCAACTTGCAGCCTTTCTGACGACAAATAATTATCACGAACCAGTTACGTGGAAAGGAAGTTGTCTAACTCGGCAAATAGCTAGAGCTCCTGCAAGAAGCATGGTAAGAGAGTTGCTCAAAGGGTAAGATGATCTATTTATTCCAAATCATTATGCTTTGGGTCCTGATTTTTGGTTTTGAATTTCTGAACGAGTATGAAAATTCATCTCTGAAAAATGTCTACCACAAAACGAACAAAACCCTCATAACAATTCTAATTCTCCTGTTTAATATGCGTACCAGAGGGTGCTGTGCTGTGGGTCTGAACAGGAATATTAGCCACTCCAAACTACACTTAGATTGCCAACAAAAAATAAAAGGCAAAATGCCTTAATGTAGATTCCTGCCTCCCTTTAAAAGGAAAAACATCATCGTTCTAAGCTGCAGCTGAGCAAAAGGGGGGGGCGGAAGGAAAAAAAAAAAAGAAACCGTGAATTATGTGATGTGGTGTTTTTACCAACTGTCTAAATAAAGGTTTAGTGAGTCACTGTGGAAAACAGAAAATCTTTCTTTATTTTAAGAGCTGCAGTTTAAGGGTTTTGTATGAAAAAGCTTCCCTTAGGTTTGTAGCTTAAACATTGCCCATCTGCTCTTTCCTCCCTCGTCTGCATTTACAGTAAATCTGAGATTTCCTTTCTCAAAAAATACATTTTTAAAAATGTACAGATTTGGCCAACAGTGTCTGCAGTGATACAGAGAAGTCTAATTTAAGGTGCCAATGTCTAAAATGATGGTTTCCCTTCAGTGCACACAGAGGCAGGAAGTTTTCTGCTCTAGGCTCAGTATTGGCTTCAGGTTCCCCACGGGAGTTTCTGGAAGAGGAGGTGACGTGGGAGCTTGAACCCTAATTAGTCAGGGTACCCGTTTTCCACGTTTTATGGAGAGAAGAAAAGAAAGATGTGTCTCCCAGGGATCAGGACCAGAATCCACTGAAGCTGGTGGGAAGATCCTGGATACCTACATGGCCAGCCGTATGGTGGAGCAGCAAGACCTTCTGCTCCCTGTCCTCCAATAAGCTCATCTCCAAATCAGGTGTCTTGCTCACAGTTACCATGGCTGAAGAGCACTGCCAGTCCCCTGGCACACACTCTATGATGCATAGCTCATTAGTTTATGAGTATAATAAGACTTCTTTTTTTTTTTTTTTCCCTAATACAGTCTCACTGTGTGAAAGAGGCTTCAGGTCATGGTTTTGAATTAAATTCAGAGTAACTGCGCTGAAGACAATTCATTTTTTCCTGCTGGAAAACCAGGTAGAAATGATAATCAGGCCCTTTGGTTCTACCCCTGGAGGAAGGGTGGCCGACAAAACCTCACCTCCAGGTGTGTTATTGGGGGTCTAGCCATGCCCAGTTTTCTGCGAGGAGGCAGAGGTGGCTTATACTTTAACGATTACCTGTAAGGAAAGGATATAAAGGCAGAATACTTCACCAACTCCCAACTTATATTTCTGTCCCTGACTCCCATTATTAATGAACTCATTCACTTTCATAAAAACAACTACACAAGTGCTTCTAACCATATCTATAAAACTATTTAATGCTCTTTTCGAAACAAGGCATCTTACAGCCATAGTAATTGCAGTTTTACTAGACCTTTAAATGAGAAGCAGCTACTTATTAAGTTTTGATATGGTGAGCTGATTAGACAAGTTAAACATAAAGGCACAATTTATGCATACTGTATAACCACATGTGCATGTAGTGCAGTTCTTAGACTGGTGTTTGGCACTCACTGCAATAGGAAATCCTGCTAGGTACACAGTTTTATGCCACTTACAGGTTACAAGTAGTAAAGCGAAAAATGCTGGATTTTACAGGAAAATAATATTCATAAATCTCCAGCAGTGAATTACAGTATAACTCAGAGCTGTCTTTGTTTTGCTGCTGCTATGAATTCAATTCTGTTGCCAGTGCAGAAACAATAAACACAAAGACCAAAGTGGAAACCACTCCCCTCACATTTGGCAAGTGCTTATATCCAATTTACAGCTGGACTCCGAAAACAGCTTCTGAAACAGTACTAATAACAAAGAAGTTCCCACAGATGTTAATTTTTTTTCTCCTAGCGAACTGAAGCAACCCATTGTGTACAAGTTAAAGATGTCTTCTAATGTCCTACCTGGTTTTCCCTGATCGTCTGTCTCTGCTCTGTACCTCTCCTGATATGAATCATATTTATTTGCCTTTTGTCTTATTAGGCAACTTGCTCAGTGTGTTGTATATTAAAGGCTCTCCCTTATATAGTTCTCACAAGGGAGACACTATACTGCCTAAACAGTCCTCTGAACTTAAGTCCTCCTCATCTGGCGTAACTGGGCTTTACCATATTTTTGCGTGTTGATTTGGTTATTGTTACATGCCAAATTCAGGATCAGTGCTCTGCTTTGTTACTTTAAGTACGCAGGCTTTTACCAGCACTGATATCGGTGCAATCATCTCAGGGAACTCAAATCGATTAATTTGTTGAGATGCATCACCCACCTGTAAAATGATCAGTACAACCCCTGTTTTGTCTGATCGTGGTTCATGACAAAATAAGACATGTCAAGAACAAAATTAGCACGTTCTTCCATTGTATCATATTCGTATGGCACATATGTGACATTGAGCTGCTGTATGGGGGATTTCCACTAACATCTTTATACTTCCATTTAAAAGCAACTCAGAAAAGACCTCACATGTCGGGAACCTGAGTAGTACCAGTGAGGATTGCTCATGTGCTTAAGTGCCTTGCTGATTCAGGGCCACAATGAGTGGAAGAGTCAGGAAATAAGTGAGGAAAAAATATTTATCAAAGGTTAATCATATATTCTGCCTCTAGTGTAAGAGGATTACCACAGGAAATGGGAAGGAATTTGTCTCCCCCTGTGCAGCATTGCACAAACAGTGATTTTCTTCTAATGCAACAGGCATTGGTTAGTATTAGGCACCAGATACAGGATGTGGCAAACTAATTGTCTTATCTGGCATGACAAGCCTTACCTGTGATTTATGAGTATGGGTGTGATGGTACAACTAAGCTGTTGTACCTCAGAGTGACAACATCGACTGGTTAAAGGGAACTATTTTTAACTTACATTGATATAAGCAAGAAAAGAATGAGGCTTTAATTATACTTAAACACCTGAACTAATTGTGGTTTTCAACTTCCTTCAAATTTTCCAGTAGAGGTTTGGGACCTATACAGTGAATTTAAGTCTCCTGACGATTGGTTTTCTTTTCTCCCTTATCTTTTAAAGACTCTTTGGAAATAGTTTGCAAACTGCAGATGTCCATGGACTGAAGCTGGAAGATTTTTTCTTTTAAGGGATCAGTAAGTTGCTGGAAAGAGCAAGTGAGTTGTCAGGAGCTCACGTGGACAATAAAAGCTTTGATTATCCTTATTATAAATATTTTGAATAATATGCCAGCATAAGAAAATTCCTTTTGAACTGAAAGCAGGAGCTACTATCTTGAAATAATAAAAGATTTCCACAAACCATAAAGTTCCAGTATGCACGAGGGAAATGGTTGTGTTTTCTTTAAATATGATATGCTGGGTATTGCCTGGCATTTTGCTACCTACAGTCTTTTTCAGAAGAGCAGAATGTAATAGCAAAATGTACCAGAGTGATACTTTGAAGGCGAGCATATGTTATTTCTTTATTTCTCAGGTCTAACATGGTCACAATTTTATAGTTTTCCACTCACTAGTTTAAATCTGAACACAGAAACGTATATAAACTGAAAACACAGTCAACTGGAATACGAAATAAGTAAATAACATAACCTACTATGAATATGATAAATGCACCTCTTTGAATCATATCATTTATTCATGACTTTTTCTAGTTAGCTCAATAAGCTCCTTAATTACTGCAAGCTGAAGCCCAGGTGAAGCAGAGGGACTGATGGAAGGTCTCTTTCCATTTGCATTCAGCTCTGTGCTATTCAGACATGCAGAGCATTGTGGCTGAGAAGAGGCTCCACAAATGTCCAACAGAAATTAAAGATACTCATATGGGGCTGGCCTGTTGGGAACTCTGAGGCATTAAAATTCTCATTCTCTTCTTCCTTGTTTATCTGAGTGTGGTTAGACAGCATGCCACTCCTTGGGGGGACGAAGGCTGGAAATAACCCTTCCACCTACTACTGCTGTGACCCATTCTGCCTGATCCGGCCCCTGAAGTCTACTTAGAAATTAGAAGTCCCATGGAATTGACTTGACTTCTATCACACCCAGAATCTAAGGTGTTGTCCTCCAAGGAATGTCTTGTTTTCTAATTGATTTAAAGTTGTCATTAATGATTTGTAAATACCAGCATGGTTTAGCATTTATCTGCTTACAATTCTTTTTTTTTCTCCATTTAGTTTTGATAGTAGAGATTGACAGGTGCTCTTTTAAGACCATCCCTCTAACAGAGCATTTTGGGCCTGGTTAAAACAGTGTTTCTTATGGTTTTGTTTTTTTCTGTAGGTTCACCAACAACACCCAGAACATTTTGAGACCGACTCTTCACCCAAATGCTTTTATTGGCCCACGAATATGTAAGGAAAACTTCCTGGTAAGATCTCCTGGGATTGACCTCCACATACAAACCATATCTATTATATTTAAAAATAGTCTATGCGGTCAGAGATTGTCACATCAACTCATTTTGTGAAGAAGTATGTCTGCTGGTACTCTGCATAGGTACTTCTTTCTATAATTTGAATTTCATTAAATACGTTCACTGGATTTTCTGTGGTCTATGTGCAAAAAGGGTCCCACTGTGGTGGTTAACATCATCAGACAATTATCAAAGTTTGCTGGGAAGGCCTTTGTCTTCAGTAAAAATTGTAGACATAGTCCACTGTTTTTCAAGGGAGGCTTGGTTGGAGGGGTTTGCCTCAGCAGTAGGAAAACAGGATGATGGCAAAACATCACTTATGAACGTTGCCTGCGAAAACACATTCTGTGTGTGGCTGCTACAGCTTAAAATTTCCCTCATTTCAGTGGGTTGGCCTTATGAAGAAAGATAAGAGAGGAAGTAGAGGAAAGCAATTTTCAATACCAACAGAAGCTTAAACATAAAACAACAGAGAAATAATGATATATTGCATTGTCTCTGATTGGATGGAGCGTTTTCCTCCATCCCTCAAGGCAGAACTGTAAATACAGGAACAGTCAGTTCCCAACATCTCTAAAGATTACCCAGCAGACTGGGATAAACTGATTATTAAAAAAACCTAACCAGACCTCTTATATAGCCTAAGGGAACACTGGAGCTTCTAGATCTCCCAGTGATGCTGGACTGTCCCCTTGGATTTCCTAGTGTGGTCCATTTGTGGCTAGCTAAACTTCCTTAGGGATTCGGTAGTTATCCTAAGCCAGCTAATCACCATTTCCAACAAACACAGTTTCAATATTGCCCTCCCAGCTTGCTTGAAATCTGTGCATATAATTCTGATCTGTTACTGAGCTGGCTTTCTTTTTATCATTTAGCCATCCACCCTTTCCAAAATTAGAACTTACTCTGAAGAGAAGCAGCCTAATATCAGGGACTCTGACTCCATGCACATCTGCATGCATGTACGTGTAGAATTTGGATAAATTTTACAGCAAGTAACAAACTGTGGATAAGGGAAATATTTTTTTGATAGAAGCCAAGCTTGACAAAAAGAGTGCACACTGTCGTGCCTGAAAGTATGGTATTAATAATTAAGCCATGCAATCATTACCTCAGGATATTATTTCTTAAATATCTCTTGCAAAGGCAATACGATTACATATGAATTATATCAATTTTCTACCAACAAAAAAAAATCCACAGAAATAGGAATTGAATTACACTGTCCAATTTGCTGTAAAGTTCACTGTACGTGAAGAAATTAATCAAAGCTACCACCACCCATTTTTATGGGAACATAAAATGATGTGAACTTCCATTTTTAATAAAGATGCATAGCTCTTTTATGAAGACTGACTAATAACACTGTAATGAACTGAAAAGCTACTGATACATTAAGAATGAAAATTTTGAGGGATGTGTTTACTGAGTCTCCTGTTTCAAGCCAGGCAATACTTCCATTTGAATCTGCCTATAGATAAAGGAAAAATCCAAACAATAAAGTTGATGTAAACTCTGTGTAAATTCATCTCCCACATATATAAATGGCCAGCAACATTTTTTTAATCCAGCTACTTCCATCTAAATGATCCCTCAGACAGATGTGGTTTGTATTCTCCAGCAGCTTGAGACCCTCTGCAGACATCTCTGTGTTGCCACAAATGCCTGTGAGTGGAGATTTCCAACCTGATTCAAAGGTCTACAAGGCAATGAAGGAATTTACTTAGTCCCCAAATCCAGGAGGATTCTGAGTAGCAGCATGCCTATGTGTTCTCTGTGCAGGGTACAGGCCTTTAATCAGGAAGGGTATGCCTCCCTGCCACAAAAGAATGCTAATTAATTAAAGTCATTGGATATTAATTGAATAATCAAATAGTAGGCTAATTTGTTTTGACTGCATTCACATAGCTCTTGCTCTTGCTGTGTTTATTTTTCAGTTGCGGTTTTGGTTGGGTTTTTTTTTGAACAGTCTATGGAATGATGCAATTGTCTGCAATACTTGCTTAAACAATGTTTAAGTGTATAGTGGATAGCAATGTGTGAATAGCTCAATCGCAGCAGAGAGTTCTGAGAGTGCTGTTTATCTGACCTAGAAATAGGTACTGCTCTCCTTTCCTTTGGTCAACCGAATTGAAACAGAGGCAAAATCTAGGGTAAGGCAATTTTTTGTGGGTTTTTTTGTTCTTCTGAACAGTCACTCAGCCAGTTAATTTTGTTCACCAGGTGTTTTCTCATTTTTCACAAATGACTGTCCAAACTGGAAACTATCAGAAGTCTGCTTAGTTGCTAGAATTCATCTGGAGGAAATCTTCAAGGCCTTTTATCATGGGTGGTCCTTTGCTTTGCCTCTTCTTACCCTTGTTCTAGTTAATATTTTAAAAAACCTCAACAAGTAAGGGCAATGTTTCATAACTGCAGGAGGTAAAGGGCTAATGAATAATAGAATTGCTAGTAATGGACAAAGGTGGACTTCTTGATTGTATTACTAAATTAACTTAATCATTAGCATTTGATATGATGCTCAGAGGCATCGTATCATGAGTCAGGGAATTGACTTGTTTACTTGTCTTTCCAAGCTCTGCAATCTAAGCATCAATCAAATGCTAGAAGATTGTTTATCTAGAACAGTGATTACTCAGTTTATCCGCTCCTTTGGACCGCTTCTGAAGTGGCAAAATATTTTGTGAGTGTCATCTTCTAATTCCTTGCCCCTACCTCCAGCTACCTCATTCTAAAAGTGTCCTTTCTGTGGGACCCTAAGAGGGAACACGTCTCATCTTAAGACCACTAAACTACAGAGATGGCAACAAGAGACAAATACAATATTCCAGCTGGATAATCACCAAGCAGTCTGATTCACTTAGTCTAATGTTCCCAGTCAGATCCTGGCAATGAAATAAGCATGTAGGAGGATGCAAACAGATTAGTTTTAATTAAAATAATAAAAAGGTCCAAGCCATGGACCTCAGATTTGAGCTCCTCTTATTTTTTTCATGAGGAAGTATATCTGATCAAATCTTTCTCTGAACCCATCCCTGAGGTTTTTAGTCTGATTTGAATTCAAAGCCACATGGACCTGTTTTGCTGCTTCTAAAAAATTGCTCTGCAAATGCTCAGCATTTTGTCAATCCAGAGCCACAGTTCATTTTCAAAACTCCTCAGCTCTGGATTTGTTTTAGGGTTTAATAATGTTTTCCCAGAATACCTCTGGGACAAAATTCATCTTGGTATTCATTTCTACATTATTCTCATTATTACTTATAGAGTTTTAAAGGTGTGGACTTAGGTCAAGGATCCACTTTGTTAGGACATGGACATTTTGGGATATCCCAACCTCAGAACATTCCCTTTTCCACTCAGACACTGTAATAGACACTGTAAATAATGTTGGCAGAATTTGGGCTCTGTAATAAGGAGACAATTAGTTATTGTTATTATAATAATTATCATTTTGGGGTCTCCTGTATCAGGATTAAGGCTCTGCAGGTGCTGAACAGCATTGATGTAGAGAACCTCCATGGCAGCTGGCACCAGCTGGAATCCCATTTCCTGCTCACCAGAGCTTCAAAATATGTCATTACATGTAGAGAAATAGGGAGAAATGTTGTTTGTCTTTTAGTTTCTCTTAAAATCTTCTGCATTTGTCTACAATGCACCATTGACAAAACTACTACTGATTTAAATAAAAAACAAGCAAACAAAATTAAACAGACTAAAATCATGCTTACATCTGCATAGAAGCATTTATCAGATTGGCCCATTTATTAAAAGGCCTTTTTGTTCTTTCTGCTGAGCTGGGAGTGAAATATTTTTAAAGGCTTGTGTTGTAAACAGAAAATCCATGATTTAAATTAATGATTTATTCCTTTAAAGCCAGTGTGGAATCTATCACTGGCACGATAAGATGTACATTGTCTTCTATCTGCATATAGCTATGTAACTGTGCAATATCTGGCAGTGAATTTGAAAAAAAAATCAATTTTGCCTGGTTTCAAGCATATCTCCCGAGTCTGAGATATGTCTCACTTGTTTTTCAAATACCGCTACAAGTAATTTAAGCTCTGTGTTCAGAGAAAGAACTTGTCTCTATGTGGGTGCACACATCTGTATTACCTGATTGGCATTAATTTTTACCTATTTTAAACAGAAAGATTGCAGTTCTCCTCCAGCATTTTTTTTTCCAGAGGAAATGATCGTTAAGAGACTGCCTGATCCAAAGCCCAAGGAAGTCAATATACAGTCTCAAACTTTGGTGAAGCATTGATCACACTCCAAGGCCTAGATCCTTGAAGAGTTTTAAGGTTCAGCTTCCCTTGAAGATTTGGGAAGACCTGAAAGTCTGGGTATTAACACCGAAGTCCTCAGTTCTGCTTGCATGATGAATATTTAGCTTTCAAAGAATCTGTCAAAAGCCACCACCAGGTGCTGGCCTGGATCAGTGTTGTATCTGATGTAGATTTATATTTTCTTAGCTCCTGAAAAGCTGGAGTGAAATGCAAGTAACAAGATCACAGAACAGGACAGGCTGGAAAGCACTTCTGCAGATCACCTGCTCCAACCTCCTGCCCAAGCAGGGTTAGCTACAGGAGGGGCTACTCAGGGTCATGTCCACTTAGGTTTTGAATATCTTCAAGGATGCAGACTCCACGATCTCTCTTGGAATCTGTGCCAATGTTCAATCACCCTTACAGGAAAAAAAATTTTTCTTGTGTTTAGGTGAAATTTCTTGTATTTCAGTTTGTCCCATTGCCTGTTGTCCCGTAACTAGACACCACTGAGAAGAGCCTCGCTCTGTCTGCTTTAATCCCCACATTGGGTTTTTATATACACATTGATAAGATCCCCCCTGAGCCTCCTCTTCTCCAGGCTGAACAGTACCAGCTCTCTCAGCCTCTACTCACATGCCAGATGCTTTGAGCCCTTAATCACCTTAGTGACCCTTCACTGCACTCACTCCTGTGTGTCCACGTCTCCCTTGTCCTGGGGAGCCAAGGACTGGACACAGCATTCCAGATGTCTTCTCACTGGTGCTCAGTAGAGGGGAAGGATCATCCCTTTTACACCTGCTGGCAAAGCTCTTCTGATGCATCCCAGGATGCTGTTGTCTTCCTCGCTGCAAGAGTGCATTGCTGGCTCATAGTCAACTTGTTCATCAGGGCACCCTGGCCCTTTTCTGCCCAGCTGCTTTCTAGATGGTCAGTCCCCAGGGTGTACTAGTGCCTGGGGTTGTTCCTCCCACAACGTAGAACTTCACTTTTTCTTTTGTTGAACTTCATAGGGTTCCTGCTGGCCCATTTCTCCAGCCTGTCAAGATCCCTCTCAATAGCGACACAAGCATTCAGTCTGTCAACCAGTTCTCCTACTTCTATGTCATCTGTGAATTTGCTGAGGGTGCACTCTGTCCCATCATCCAGGTCATTAATGAAGAGGTTGAACAGTGTTGGTCCCAGTATCAGCCCCGGGGCTCGTTAGTGACTGGCTTCAAGACAAACTTCAAGCTGCTGAAAACAAGCCTTTGGAGTGTAGCACTTCAGCCAGTTTTCAGTTCGTTTCATTGTCTCATATATTGAGCCCATACTTCACCAGCCTGTCTGTCAGCATATTAACAAAAGACAGTGTCAAAAGCCTTACTAGAGATAAACCACATCCATTGCTCTCCTCTCACCCACTAAGCCTGCCATTGCACATAGAAGGCCATCAAGTTGGTCAGACACGGTTTCCCATTGAGAAATCTGTGCTGACTGCTCCTGATCACTGTTCTATATTTCAAACATCTGGAAATGGTTTCCAGGATTAGCTGCTCCATCAACTTCACATGGAATTGAGGTGAGACTGGTCTACCTGTAGTTGCCTGGCTGGAAACTTCTTGAAGACAGGAGTGACATTTGCTCTTTTCCAGTGCTCAGGAACCTCCCCCAGTCACCATGACCTTTCAGAGATAATCAACAGTGGCCTCGCAAGGACATCAGCCAACACTTGGGTGCATCTCATCAAGGCTGATGGACTTGTCTGTCCAGTTTGTTTAAATGTTCCCTAACCTCTACCGAGGGTAAGTCTTCCTTGCTCCAGACCTTCCCAGTAAAGACCAAGCTGAAGAAGACATTAAGCACTTTGGCCTTTCCCATGTCCTTTGCTACCAGGGCCCAGTCCCATTCAGCAGCAGGTCCCCCTTTCCCTCAGTAGCTCCCTAGAAGCTGGTGTGCCTTGTGCTACAGCACAACAGGGCACAGCATGCCGTGGCACAGTACTTATTCCAGCTACCTATGAACACTACTTGTGAAAATGAACAGGACACGACAGAAGCCGGGGCTGGGCTCTGCAATACCTTTCTGCACAAGGGGGTTTCAAGCAGTACGTGCAGAAGAGCACCAAGAGCTGCAGAGGCTGACTTTGAAAGTCCAGCTGCGAATTTAATTTTAAGTCATATGAGCTCCAGCTTAATGAAACAGTATTTTCTCCTCTCTAACAGATACTTTACCTTTTCCTTTGTCTGCCCTGTTGCTTGCCCTAAACTCATCTTGCTCCGATGGGATGTATCCTCAGCCAGTCAGTCATTCCCTCAGGCGGGGTAAGCTTCTGTTGCTCCATTTTTGGCAAAATCTGCAGCACAGATTTCTAAATGTCTTGTATTTATTTTATTGCATTTTTTTGTGTCTGCGCATGAAACCTTATGTTTGATGGGTAAACAGTGGGTAAACATTTTTCATAGAGACTTTTTATTTTTTAATAAACAGAGTAATTTTCTCAAATAGCTCCTTTCTTACTCCGCTTCATAATATCATGTGGAAATAGATGGTCTGTTTCAACATTGGGGAACTGGAGGGATAAGAATAGAGACAGCAGTGTGGAAGCAATGGGTCCCTCTTCTGCCCATATGGTTCAGGTTTGCATTTTGGCTGGCACGATAATGTGATTGCTGGCAGATCGAATGTTTAGTCTCCAGAGCAAATAGCAGCCAATGAGTTGGGGTGTAATGTACATGTGGAGATGTTCATAATATTCCACACAGGCTGAACCTACAGCAGGAGCGAATTCAGCTGCAGTGAAAACAGAGATGCTGCATGAATCCTTCTGTCAGCACAGCAATGGCATTTCCAGGCTTTTGCATTTGGGAAGGGGAGGAATGTGCCTCTGGGGATGGAGACTGCCACCACTCGTGGATTCTCCTATGGCAGGGATTTCTGACTTGCCGCATAGAAGGTGATGTATTCTGATGAGCCTGAAAGTTACATTTCATCACTGCTTTATCACCCGATGAATCATTACAGCAGATGAATGTTAATTGTAGCTAAACAAATGGACATGTCCTCTCTACCCCCAGACAGCTGCCACCACTGTAAGACATTAGGCAGAGGGTGCAAAGTGCTTCTGGATGGAAGGGAAGTGCTACCCATACCTCTGGAGCTGCATATCTGCAGTGTAATGAAATGCCAGGTGTGGAAGAGTGTTTGGAACAGAGCAATTTCCATTTGCTCTGCGGTTTGCACCACTCTGGGGACACACACAGTGCAAAGCTTCCTTGAGAGGTTGTTGTTCACAGGCAGGAAGGTCTGTATGGGAAAAGAGTTAGCTTAGTCAAAAGCCATTGCATTGGTGTCCCTGGGGCTGAGAGGGTACCTGGCATCTCTGGATAAGGTGCAACTGGGGTGGGGTGAGAGGATGCTGAACCCGGACATAGGGCAGAACAGTCTTGGGGATGGCAGTCCTTGGTTTAAGGTTTCTTTGTCCAGGGAAAATAAAGTAATCGGATAGACTGGGGTGTTTTCTTCTAGAGGTTGCCCCTCTTGGCTGACTTAGCAATGAATCTTCTGTAGCTAAGCCACGAGGCCTGGGTTGTTTGATGCTTAATGACTTGAATTCTCTTGCTGCTGCTGCTACATGAACCAAAGCAAAGTGTACTAGGGTACCCCATTTCACCTAATTCATGTTTCTCCTCAACAGGATGCACCTGGCAGGCAGTGACTTGCAAAAAATGACATTTCCATGCCATTCTTGATCCTCTGTCCTAAGACAAACTGCTTCTAGGAATACAGTTGCATGAGAAGAGATGGAGGTAATCAGATTGCTGGGTGGGCAGCTAAGGTCTCAGACCTATTCTTCCTACAGGACATTTTAATATTTGTGAAGGCACATGACTGGAACAGAAGGAGATGAGTTGGAAAAGGAAAGGAAGTACTAATATCTAGGGAGATATCTAGGGAGAGTTGTGGCTGAAATTTAGCCACCTGAAGGCTAGATAAGCAGATACATGCATTTTGGTGTGTGAGAGTGGACATATGTAGCTGGTCTTTAAAATGGGCAAAAATATCAAATCTAAGCATTCATTCTGTCAGCTTGAAAGAAATATTTAGCATCTGCAGAGAAAGCCCTGCCCCTTACAGAGGCACTCAGCATGGATGAAATTCAGATGGCAGCAAACATGTAACACGCAGCATCTTATTCTCAGTACGTGGGCCCATCTCACCACCTGGAACGATTTCCCAGAGACCCCGGTTCTGCCGCCGGGAGCCGTTCGCTGCCTCGGAGGCTTCATTCCCCCAGCTTGGCTTGTCTGGCAGGTACCTCCTCGGCTCAGCCGCTGATGGCAAGCGAGAGGAGGGGAGCGAGGAGATCCTCGCAGGCAGTTCAAACGCAGACTAAGAGGCATGTGTTGAAATGTCGTCAAAGTAGCAGGAATTCATTTTATTGAAGAGTACATATAATAAAGATAGAACAAAGGGACTGAAATGGTGAACAGATGGGCGGGTGTTCTTCGGTGGCTCAGGAGCTGTGTGAACATGCTGGTTTATGCCCTCCCCCTCTTCCTGCTTTATTTTTTTTTTCTTGGTTTGGTTTGGTTCAGTTTTGATGCATCAGGGTAGGATGTGAGATGATATGACAGTATATGTCAGAAACTTGGGGGAAAATAAAACCCCCTTTTTTTAACATCAAACTACCGCTATCAATAGGAACAGCAACTGTTCAAAATTTGTTTCAGAGCTGCCAAGAAGTGAACATTCACGGGAGAGAGAGAAAGGGAGAGAGAGAGAAGGGAAAAAATATTTTTCCCTGCTGTTTGCAAGGTGGACACAAATGCAAGCGGTAGGAGGCTGACAACTTGACACATGTCTAATAAATCTAAAGCATGGAAAAAAAGTCAACAATTCACTGTACAAGAAAGCATTACTGGGATAAAAAAGTACAATCCAACAAACCCCCCACTTAAAAATATATTTCTTCCCAAATCGGTGAGGAACGTAGACATTAGAGCCTCAATTTCTCTTCCCCTCCCCTCCCGATGATCCTTTCTCTGGATTTCTTTTTTTAAACCAGGGGCACGTTAGCTCCTGTGCTGAGGAAGCTGAGGTTTGCTGCATTATAAATGAACAAGGTGCAAAAGCTGAGTCCAGCGAGCAGATGTTGGGAGCTCAGCGTGCTGGTGACAAAGGGCTAGAGTGCAAGAAGCTTCCATCGCACGTCTGTTCTTCAGTGCAGAGCAGGCAAGGTTTTAATTTGACAAGTTGGTTGGATGCAGGGAATTCACAGATCTCGGTGAAAGCCAAACAGATTTGGCCACCTACTGCATGGCCACATTCAGCTAAAAGGGTAGCAGTTGTGGAAATGTCTCCTGCTCCAGCCGCCTGACACCACGTACACAACGGGGAGCCTCAAGGAGGCTTGTTTACCACGGGCGGCAAATTCCTTTAAAAGAAGGAGGGGGGGGAAGAAATGGGAGAGAAAAATCATGATTCCGTTATCAAAATAATTAAGGATTTTTATTTCAGGTGGCTGGTTGGTTATTTTTTAAAGCTCTTCATCCTTTTATTTTAATGGCTGGTATGTTATGAAATGCAAGAATGAAAATGAATGCCAAAACTAATGGAAATTCTCCTACGAGCCTCATGTAAACAGAAACATCAGCATTAAAGTTATGAATCTTAATTTGTGCCACTGAGCTAAAATTTGTATCTTTCTGCATTAAAGGAATATAGACGTACAGCACTGTGTAGTGTCTATGTGCAATACAGAAAAGTGACATGGTCTCTCCAATTTATGGGGAAATTGACATAATTTTGCAAAAAAAAAAAAGAAAAAAGAAAAACCACTTGTGAACTGGATTTTGCATAATGGGATTAATTTGGTTGACTGTCACATCAACTGTGCTGCAGAATGCAAGTTAATCACAACATCGGTCTGATTTAAAAGAAGAACGAAAGAAAGAGAAGGAAAAGGAAAAAAAAAAAAAGGAAAGGTATTTTCTTCCTCTCTTCAATTATTGTTTCATCTAAAAATGCCCCCGTTTCTTTTGCACTGTGGTAGCTCTGGCAAATAAGGCTGGTGTACATTTGCAACGGCCACCTGAGTGGTCTTTTTTTCTCTCCCCTACTCTCCGCAGTAAAGGGGGAAAAAAAGTCAATAGTTTTTCCAGGCTTATGCAAAACTGCTTCCATGGCATGGCACAACTATGTGCATTTGATCGACATTTAAGCCGATCAACAGAGCTCAAGCAACTGTAAATATTTTGTCATACGGACCACACTTACTGCCTTTTTCTCCACTTACCACCCTCTCTGCGAAAGCCACTCTGGGCACTGGGCTCCCCAGTGGACCCTTTTTCTGCCTGCGTCCCCACTCGTGGCAGTAGCAGCACCGTTCCTCCGGCAGCTCTGCACAACCTCAGAGAGAGAAGCCAGCATCCGTCAGTTATTTTGTGGCCGATTGCTGTCTGTCTTTACAGAGGTACGGGATGAAGGAATGAAATAAACCTTCTTACAGGCTCTCACATTGTGTTCTTGGCAAAGGTACTGAAAACAGAGACGGCACATGTACATGACACATCACTTAAGTCCTCTGGTTTCTATGGTTGCAGTAGATTTTGCTTTCAGGGGGCATCCTAGGAAGGAGATAATGCTGCGCAGCGCTCTGGGCACGGTGCGGTTGAAGAATTAGCTCTGGGAATTGATCGTACCGTGATAGTGGTGACAGAGAACAAGGAATCGGGGCTGCCGGGATGTCAGAGCAACTTGCGCTTCCCGGGGACGGTGTCGTGTCAGCGATTCCTGAAGGCCCTTGCACCACACCACAGCCGGTGACTGCTCCTTCATCTCTGCCTCCCTCGCAACAAGCACACTCTTCTACCCAGTGCAGCGCGCTGACTAGGTTAAACAATTACACTACACTAATTGGCCTGTGTCGGTCCTGATGAGAAAGTAAACAAATGCTGCAGAGAAAAGCTGAGACAAATTGTATCTAATTAAATTGATGAAAAAAGTGACAATATTTTTCCCCAGGAAAAGAAAAAAAAAAAAGGGCAACTTGTAGCATGACAAATATCTCATGCTCACAGCCATGTACCCCACCTGCTAAACTTCACACCTTTGCTTGGATGTGGCTGTGCCAAGCAGGGGAGAATGGAGGTACCCTGTAGTCTCCATTAGCGCCAAAACTGCTGGGATGCCTCGCACATTAGGTGTTGCTCTTTGTGCGCAAGGAGAAGGCCGTATGCCATCATTTAGTTATTCCACTGATCCTGCCTGCATGTGTATGTGTGTGCTTTGACCAGGGTAGGCTGAAAGAGACACCTTGATCCATAAACAGAGGTGCTCCTCTCCTTCCCCACTCACAGGCTGCTTCACCCACTTCTGGAGCAGGAGCCTCCAGCACATAAAGTTTGTGATGGCTTCTCATCACCCACCAAATTCACCTTCACGTGACAGCCACCACCTCGGCTGATCCTGGAAGCAGAAATCTTGGACCCTGGAGCTGAAAGCATGAGGCTCCACATCTTGTATGAGAGAACGAGATTCTCCATCTGTAAGTTGCATCTACTTCAGTTCCTCCATGGACCACAGCAACTACCTGTACACCACCCTGGCATGAAAGTCTGGGGTGACGCAGGTGAGTAGGTGGGAAAATTTCAGGGATGGATATGAATTATCTCTTCATTGACTGAAAGAGAAAAAGCCAAGAAAAATACTACACAGTCTAAGGCCATGCTGTGTCCTCTCACACTGCCCTCCGTGCCAATGGCCTCAGGGAAGCTAAAACCATGAAAAGTTACTAGTCCCATATGACCATCGAATCAGGGCAGAAACAGGGAAGAGATATGGGAGGTAAGAGCCATGCCCCCATGCACCCCTATTAAAAACAAGCCTGGAAAACTTTTTACATCATTTTGCTTTGGTGAGGTGGTGAATATGAGAACCCCTCCTTGATTCACCTCAGAAAGAATCAATTTAAGCTTAAGTATTTGGTGAGATGTCAGTAAGTAGGTAACCTTTATTTTTGGGGTCCTGAACACACATATGAAACCCACAAAGCAAGGGCCACTAGAATCTCTTTACCCCAAATCTCACTGAAGCCAACTGAAAGACACAGAGCGTTATTTGCTGGGTGCACGATCAGCCGGCCACGGAAGCAGCTGCAAGGGCCGTAGCTGAGTATGTAGCATATAGGCAAACAGTTCCATCCTAATCCTCTGGTTTGAGCTGCTTAGAGCTTTCCAAATGCTTGACTTATCAGGATAAAATGTTCCAGGCCTGGTCTCTGGCAAAATTAAAATTTTTAATAGTTCAAGAGAAAAGCAATTCAGTTATTCTTGAGTGGGAGAAGAGTCCAAGAATCAAGGAAACTGATTTTTTTGTGATTTTTTTTTCTAATAGTTCATCTGCTTAAGTCTCTGAGGGACCGGATTTGCAGCCTGGCATGAAGCAGCCTTCAATGAGAGGGCCATTAGAGACTAGAACACATTATAGCTATTGGCCAGTGTGTTACAGGGAAATTTCTCTGTGGTCCAAAAGGGCTATGAGTCCTTGGAAATCATCCAGTGGACTTATGCAGTTTATTTAGGAAAGCTGATCCTCCCCCCTGCCACTCTCCCCCCTGACATACAGTTTTTTCTAATAATGTTGAGAGCAAGGGGATCCATATTTCCCATGTTCGTGACTAATTTAGCTGTACAGAGATCCCAATAGAGATTAGCAAGGTGAGCTAGACGACCTCCTGAGATCCCCTCTAGCCTTATTTTCCTCTTGTCTAGTCTAAAAGGCCATCTGATTCATACCATAAGTTCCATATAAACTTTACATCACTTGCGTAAATCTGTTTATCTAAGTCCACCGATGAGCCATAGCACATAATATTACAGAATTATTTCTTGTGTTTTCCCCTGTGGTCTTTCAGGTTGATGCATGCTGAGCAGCCCACATTGCGCAACGCCTGTAAGTTTTGTATGTTGAAACTGCAGTAAATTCAAGGTGTGGTGGAACCAATTAATATTTACGCAGCATGTTCGTGAAAGGAGAGAAGAACTATGCCCTGGGATGCCTATGGGTTGCCCTGTACACTAAAGACATGTTCATGTTGCTCTACTTTGGCTCCAGTCCGCACGGCAGCTGGAGGAGCTGGAGGAAGCATTGAATCTCTTCCACACCGAAGGTCCTGCGGCACAGTATATTCTGTGGCAACAGTGAAGATGATCTGGTTGTCCACATTGCAGGCAGGAGCAATGTAAAGAGAGAGCCACTTGCCCCGGCCCTTCAGTCCCAGCGGGCTGCTCCCAGAGCTACACCACCTATGTGAACAACTAATAGATCGATGAAAGTGGAAATACACGCACGGCTTTAACTGTGCAGTTGTGTGGGTTTCACACAAGTTCAAACAGACTGGGTGGTAACTAGTGCTCTTCATACTTAGGTTCACACTGAACTTTCTCCAGTTGAAATCCTAGGAGTTTTGCACCAAATTTGGTGGGGGTCTTAGCAACCAAGGTCAACTGAAAATGTATCATAATACTAACATACACATCATAACAGACAAAGCCGGAAAAAAAAAATAGTGGAGAATATGATACTAACATGCCCATTTTAAAGATGAGTAGCTGAGTCACTGGGATACGAGAGCCCAAATTCCCAAAGGCAGGCAGGTAACTGAGGAGCGAGTACTTGCCCAAGTTGGACAGAAAGTCAATAACAGGGCTTAACTTTGATCTCCTGACTTGCAATCGCCTTATGATGCAACTATAAAATCAAACCTTTCCCCAGGGCTTCTCAGAAAAGGCGAGTTATTTCTGCCACCGAGCAGACACCTGTGCAGTTCACCTGGCCAGACATCGAAGAGCGTCAGCATCCGCAGCATCCGTCTGCCCATGGGATGGGGCAAGGACAGCGATGGGGGAGAGCTGCAACCCGGATTCACTTTGCAGGAAGGTTGGGCGACTTCTGTGTGAATAACTGACTGACTTGTTGCTAGGGAACTGTTGGGAAGCAAGCTTTTGATCTCCCATATGCTTACTACTAATAAATAAACAAATAACAATAATTACAACAAACCCCAAGCCTGTTGTATCTCCAGGATTAATTAATGATGAAATACAGCTGAAAATCTGTAAAGGAAGGCAGCAAGGTGGGTTAGAATTCACATTTTCCTGCTGCGTATGGAAATGATGGTTGAAATTAACATTTTTTTTTTCCTCCTTAAAATTTACCTTAGCTGGATCAGGTTAGTGGGAGGAGTGGGGGAGTATTCCCTTCACAGACAGAGGATGAGCAGGCAGACAGTAAATCTCCCCATGCCAGTTTTACTCTCATCCAGTTTTCCCTGCCTAGTACAGTTAAGTTTTTTAGATACTTTACTTGCATTTCTAATTCAGTTATTCTTCTGAAATTTATTCAAAGGATTTATGCTTATGAAATTATAATATAATGCTGCCTATATGCCAATGAGCTGCAGGCAAAGAAAATAATTTTCTTCAATTTACAGTTATGAGGCTGGAAGAAAATGATGCCTTCTTATCACCTCCTTTTCTTTGTATGCCTCAGTATTTTTTTAAGTCTTCAGAAGGCAGGAGCTGATGATGAATTCTTAAGCAGATCACACTGATAATTGTATTTCAGAACTGTCAACTCTGTGAAGACTGTCCACGGAGGTGTCTCAGTTCACTTGAGCTATTTGTGTCACTGCTTCTCCAGGAACTCAGCCCTCAATAAAACCCAAATCACTGGGGATATTGTTAAGTCTTCTGAAAGGATTATTAGATCGAAGGAAAATTTATGGATGACACTTTGTAACAATTAATCAGGAACTGTTGATGAAGTTAAGTTGGTTCTTTATTCTTGAACAAGAAAAAAAAAAAAAAAGCAGCCCCTGTACAAATTGTCAAATGGCCTATTTTGTCACTCTGTTTGATTAATGGACTATTTGGAGTCCCCAAAAAGTCCTAGTACAAATAAAAAAGAATCATAAATATTGAATAAGCTCACAGCATGGTTAACCTTGACTATATTTTGGAACATTCTTGGGGAAAACTTTGCTATTCAGAAAATAAATTGCTAAGGGGATTAAAAAAAAAAAAAGAAAAAAACAAATTGGAGATTTTGGAGAATGTCACCTACACAACCTTGTCATCCTGATTAGCCTGCCATGATAAATTAGCTTTAGTTAGCTTTGCAATCAGGTCAGAAACTGCTGGCACACTACCACGTTTTGCTAGTGGGGCTACACCTGGTCCGAAAAAGGGGCACAGGACAGGAAAGAAAATACTCCTGCTTTTGGTGCTTTGTATGTCACACAATGCTGGGACAGATAACAGGCTATTATCCTTTTGTACTGTAATTTATGGAAATGGAGCCCAAGGAGTGCTGAGAGCATGGGAGTCATGGTGCCATAAGGTTGCTTCTGAAAGGCTGGTGGAAAGATGTCCAGTGATCTGTGTATATGCAAATGATAAGACCCGAGTTTCAGCTGCAGCGAACACACACACACACACACACACAGGGTCATACGTATTCAGGACACGCAGTTTCCATCTTTCCTCCTGCTCCTCTCTCTCTATTTGCAACTCCGGTGCCCTCCTTCCCCCAGACCTCCCTCCTCCCCCCTCCCATTGCTTGATGCAGCTGTTTAGTCCTGACAGGTCTGACCAGTCATTTTTGCTAACCTCTGATAGCATCTAGGTCAGAGTGATCCCAAACTGGCTTGCTTTTGTTCTCGGTGAGCAAGAAATACAATGCTATTAGTTTAGGCTGGGGTTCCACAAAGCACTTAAACTCCACTTGATTCACTCCAAGCATGCAAGCAATTCCCCTCTGCTCCTTCGGCAGGGCACTGAAGTGCCTGCTTAAAGTTCAACGTGTTTCAGGCATGTTTGGGCTGAATCAAGCCCTCGCTCAGGAGAAATAATGCCACTTTACATTTCGTTTAGTTGGCCCCTTTTGCCAGTGTGTGTCATATGCCAGCTCACTAACCCACCTAAGCTGACACACATGCAATAATGTACTTCAAAGCAAAGATTATTCAGGCTCAGGAAGTGGGGGAGATTTTGAAATCTGTGCAACTATTTCCATTAGGAATGTAAGAGAGCTGTACAATAACAATTGCTCATTAGATTTTGTTGATTCTTTGAAAGTAATGCAGGGATTAGAATGGGGAATTGTTTTTCATCTCACCACATTTCGTTGTGAGCGATAAATAATACTTTTCCATCCGTTTCTATCCCCACTGTTCTCCATGATCACAGGTAGCCCTCTGCCTCCTGCTGAAGAATAGCTCTACGTGACCAGAGATTGCATAAGGTGGGTTAAGTGTCTGTGCAGGGAAGCCGAGGTGCCAGCTCCGATTGCTTCCTGATGCAGGCTGTATACGCTTGGTCAGCAGTGGGCAAAGGGAAACACTTTTCCTAGAAAGTTTTGGCTCAGGACAATGGGGCCAGGGAAAGTCTACAGATGGTTTGGCCCATTTTCACACTTGTACTTCACACTGGTCATGTAGCATGTTGGAAAGAGCAGGGAAGCACAAGATTTTCAAGACCTCTGAGTATTTCCTCAGGGTGTACACCTGAAAATCTTTTATAAAGCACTTCCGTAATTATACAGTACTACAGCCTGTGCTTAAAATATCCTGTGGAACTAGGCTGGGGTGAGGCAGAAGTTTCAGGGGGCAAAGTGGCAGAAAGCTGCTTTTGGAGGGGGCACTTCCTCCCGCTGCTCAACCCTTATGCTGACTCTCTGGGGCAAGCACCCCATTGAAGACATCTGCTTGCTGTTCTCCCAGCAAGGTGCAAAACCAAGGTCCTGACCAGCAGTGATTGTTATGGATGGGAATTTTCACAGGAGCTGGATGCTAATTCTGGTTAAATTCTAACCCTGGTAGTTGCACTCTGCCTGAAGGAATTTGTTCTGCAGATACACCTGGGAAAGCTGCAGCGGTCCTTAATCCCCAGCCTGAGCCACCAAGGGCTGTCACAACAGGCTGCATAACTGGCTTTGGGGTGGGGCTCCTCCAAGGTCTCTCCCTGATGTGTTTTGCATGGGATTTAACAAACATTTAGTAGATCAGGGAGACTCAGCAAGCCTGAACAGACTGTTTCTCTCAATGGTTAGCATGGTCACATGGGAAAGAGGAGATCTGTGCTCTGTTTCCTGAGCCAGTTGAGTAGCCGTAGCACAGCTAGGACCCAGAGCCTGCTCTGGAAGGTGAAGAATGCCTTCTGCATCAAGTGCAGGCACTAAGAGCAAGTGGATCAAGATCTGGGTGCCCCTGGAGACACCCAGATGCAAAGCTTTAGGTGCTTTTGGGCGGTAGTAGCAGAGTGGGAAATTGTGAATCAAATTCTGCCCTAACAAGACTCTCAGACTGCAGAGCAGTGCCTCTGCTCTTTGTGCAACAGAGATCCTAGAAATTAAGGTACTGCAGAGGAAAGCATTACAGTTAGCAAGAAAGGCAGTGACTTTGAAGTGTAGTGATTGTGATGGCCAGTCCGGAGCAGGGTGTCTAAGTTCTGGTTCCTACTACATTTAATATTATTTATATCAGGCAAAGCAGCTTCAAAACCAGAAATCCTTATTCAAAAACAGTCCCCTTATTTTTGTGGTTAGGGCATTTCTAAAGAATGTGCATTTGAATCCCCTTGGAAAAGCTGAATTTCATTCTCTTCCCTGCCTTCACCTCAGGTAGGTACTCAGATCACCTCCTTTTCAGGGCTGGATTATTTGTATCACACAGATGCCTACCAGACTGGGTCCCACATGGGAGGGATATCTCGTGTGCAAGTGTCAGCACAGCTTAAAGGTAGACCAGGAATATAACACCTGCAGAAAAGGACACACACCTGGGCTACCTTGTTGCCTGGAGAGCCTTACCACTGTTGGAAGAAAGGCAGACACCTGGGGTCCTTAGGTGCCTCCTTAGTACTCTGCTGGTGAGCAGAGGTTTGGATGGAGGTGTCTGAATTGGTGGTTTTTCATTAATTATCCAAGCATGCTTGTGTAGCTGTTGCAAGGAGTCTTTCCATATGGGAACTGATAGGAAGGTTTTTCTTTGCAGCTCTTCTGGAGCACATCAGGATGCTTTGCTTTCTAAAGGACAGTGTTCCTAGCATCTTTTACAAAGCTGGCAAATGAGTAAGATCCACCTCAGTCCACATTCTTCTCTTCTAGCTCTCCCAAACATAAAACAGGCACTAAAAGAAAATTCCCATTGCTAAACATTAGGTAGGCCTATTTCTTTGATGACTGTTCCTGAAAGAGAGCTCAAATCCAGGAAACGCGGGGGAAGATTCAGTCACTTGAAGGGTGCAGATTTCATCGTTACTGTTTGCCAGCAGAAGAAAAACAACGCATAAGAAAAAGCATATACTAGATGAAACTAATTGCATTATAAAGAGCACCAGGCATCCTATAAAAACCTGTTGCCTAAATGTGTCTGTAACAATTTATCAGCAAATGATCTTCATGCAAAGGAGCCAAAGCAATTAGTTGGGGCTTGGCAGATCTCTGCACTCCTTTCACATACCCTGTAGTAAAACAGACCACCAAAAAAAAACCAAAAACCTATATACCTCAAAATGCTAGACTGCTGGTCCAGATGTTTTACTAGGGTAAAACACTGGGATAAACACTCTGTGTTAATTTGCTATATTTTATAAAGCATGTTACACAGTTTTCATTTTTATACCTTCTCTTCTCTTACTGCCCCTGCCCTCTTTGGCATACATGTGCCTAAGAGTAAAATTACTGGCAGAAGTGCTTGCATCAGCTAGAACTTAATTAGCAAATTGGTTTCACCTGGAAATGGAGAGGTTTATTCTCCAGGTAAAGGTTCATTTTTATTTATTCATATTTTTAAACTGCCTGACAGGTAACTAAAAATCTAGCTAATACAATGAAATAACAGGTTGACCAATGCTGCCTGTATCTTTTTTGTGGTTTTAATTTAATGCATTTTTTTTAAATTTAACCCTCACACCACCATCTACCAATTGATTTTTAATATACCAAATGAAGAGTAAATTGCAGGTACACGGTATTTTCCTCTTTATGAGATGTTGTCATTTTATACACTAGGATAACACCTGTGGATCAAGCAGTCTCTGAGCTTTGGATAGCTGCAGACTGGGACTATTGCAAAGATGTGACTCCAGATTTGCTTATACTTATCTTCTTTCCTAGGTGGCTAGGAAAAAATGTATGTGTGTATGCCATACTGCTGGGTTTTGTGCTTTTATAGACTGGAACTGTGTTATTCTTGGGATGTGGAGTATAATGTTGATTGTGTGTTCTGAGTCTTCTGCAATCTCAGAGAGAGGAGAAAAGAATCGTGCTCTTGCTCTTCACAGATGGGAAGATACAGTCTTTGATCATAATGTTAGAACGAGTAATCAAATGTTGGTTTCCTGGCTTCTAATCTGTGAATGAGTTGAAAGACACTCTCAAGTAGGCTACCAAGCCATGTGTTGTGGGTGAACGATGCTTCATGTAGCTCATCCTTGACACATTCATCATATAAAACAAATGTAAGAAGGTCTTTTGATCTGTGGGTTAAGGCTGCCTGTGTTTACAGTTAAGGCTGGAGTATTTGAGGGCTTTGAAAAGTATCCACATACATGATTGTATGCTTGACTTTACCTTATTTTTGCTTATCTTTGTGTCTGCTAGCTACCTTGCTTTCTCTTAGAATAATGTTAAGTTTGTGTTAAGATTCACTTCATGTGAGCTTCATTACTACATCTCCCCTGAGTGGAAATAGTGTGGTGAGATCTTGTTAGACCTGTAGTGTCTATGCTCGGGCCTGGGAAATGACAGTGCAGCTCTTATGGCCATGCAGCTACACAAAACCTGCTTATTTCCTCTTCATCAATGAACGGCGCCGAGTTGCTTAAGGAAGTCAGCTGTTGAATTTTGCTTGGAATTATATGTGAAGGAGGATCCTCCTTCTTGTCATTTTATTTATCATTAACAGCCATTATAATTTCTTCCCAGCGGCAATTACACTGATATCACCACATCTAAATCGGAAATGACACTGTAGTGGTTATATTATGTTGACTGGGCATCACCTAATTTTTAAGTGACATTCTTGCCCCATCATTGTGATTATATCCCTTTCTAATAAGTAATATAAGAAAAGATCTACATAATGGGAAAACATACATATTAATATATTCCATGACAAACATGTTAACTTTACATATTAATCTTGGTAAATAGAAGTCATGTTTACATTTTTCCTCTTCAGTACACTGTTCTCTTGACAGCTTGCTTTCCCTCTGGTTTTATTCTTTCCAATCCTGGTATACGATCCGCTGCCTCTGGTCACCCTGTTAGTCGCAGAAAGAGAAGGCAGGTCACATCCGTCTGGTTAAAAAGATAAAAAAAAAGAGGAAAGAACAATGTTACTGACTAACATAATATTGCTGCTCTCCTCATCGCATTCAGGTCTGCATGAAGGGACTTGGATATGTGCAATAAACATATGTGTGTGATAATGAGATTGTTGGTGGAAAGTCATCTTGAAAAGACAAGGAGCAATTAAGCTTGCTTACTCATACAAGTTAGAATGACAAGATGCCATTGCCGGCCCCACTCATCCATATAATAGGGTTCTCCTTCCCTGCTTAGCTGTATTGGGAGAAGCATTTCCTGTCAAACCTCTGCCATGACTCCACCATAAAGCAATCTGCCTTCTTCCCTTTTATACACACTTCATTCTCACACTCGCATCACTGTCCTGATTTCAATGGAGTGCCTGCTAGCAAGCACCTGAATTAGAATACTTTAAGAATTCAATGCAAAGCCTTCATTTGACTGAGTATGTATTTGTATTGGTGTACTCTCTTGTCTAATTCTAATTGAATACTTAAAGATGTCAGAGGGGAGATGTGCAGGTTGCTCACAAACATTTAATAATGCGATGTGTGGAGTCAACAAATAATGCACCTTCCTTTTGCTATCTTGAAGATTTAGATAGGATATCTTGGATGCTATTGACAAGGAGAGAAGTGTGGAACAATAGGAACATATGATAGTTAGTGTTAGATAACAATAGCTATCCTTATGCATCTCGAATTGAATGATGAAGCCATCAATTAGAGAAATAGCCCTCTGAGTATATATCCTTGACAAGATGAATACCAGTACATTGTATTTCTGGATGGAGATCTTGGTGATCTGTAATTCAGAAAGGCACTGAATAGTATATAGAGTCAAACTAATCCCATGATATTGGAAATCAGAAATGTTTTGTTCTCACCATGTTTCTTTGTTTTTTAGCTACTTGACTTCTTCAGATAATGAAAGTATTTGTGCTTTATATTAATTAAACAATGCTTTCTCATTCACTATCAAGACACCATTCTTCTCCACATTCAGCATATTTAGTGGACAGTTTCAGGGCTTAAAAGACCATGAGGAGCAGTTCTTTCTAGTTGTTGTCTGGTCTCTTAATTAATACATACAGACATGGGGATCCATTCACAGCCTATGAACTCTGTTAAAGTCGCTCTCCATACCAAGGAGTAGACCTGGCATCCACTTCTTACGTGGCATAGCCTCTATCTTCAACCTAATTTTTCCCATGTTCTCTTTGGAATGTCTGATAGTTTCTATCCTCTCTGCCCCTTCCAGCTTTGGTGTTTTGTGGTTTTTTTCCTTTTTTAGCTTTAATAGTCATTAGCGTTATGTTTATAGCAGAGAAGCATCAGAAAGAAAAGCTGAAGAGATGGGAGCTGCACTATAATAAACAAGGAATTCTCAGCACTTGCAGTTTCCAGTTAATTAGTTTCAATTCTTTTACTTACATTTGAAAGCGAGTGAATATTCCATGGTCAGGGCCAAAATTTATTCTTGGATCTGTACATAGGTAACAAAATGTACTGCAGCAGATTTACACAGAGTGAGAATGGCTCTGAAGGAGAAGAAAGAAAGAAAGAAAGACTGTAATTAATGCAGTGCTAGACTAACTATAAAATTCTATTCAAGGAACAAGAATAAGCATTCATGACATCTGTATTATTATTATTTTTGGTTGAGTTTTTTTAATATGGACTTTTTCGTGTGAAATCAGCCTTACGATCTTTTCATGGGAATCTAAATGTTTAGGTTCTCTTCACATTTGTTCGCTTGTACGCAGGTGGTCATTGGATCCCTACCAGGGATGCCAGTGATCTTTGCAGTGAAGACAAATTTCTAGAGACTTAGGGGAAAAAATGGTCACTGCTTTTCCCAGAAATATTTGAAAGGGTTAATGAAGTTCAGTGGATCTCAGTGGTATTGACAATGTATGGCCTGATGAGGGGAAGAAAAAAACCCAGATCTTCCAGGAAAGCAGCAGGTAAAAGAAATTTCTGTAGCCTTCCTCCTTCTAAACCTAATCAAATGAAACCACCTACAGGCCAATAAGCTTCTTGAGTGCACTTTGCCCTGGCAATAGTGTTTTATTATCACCCAAAACATAAATAATGCAATAAAAGAAAATGTTTGAGATCTCCTTAATGAGCTATTGTTAAGGCACCCTTCCCTCTTATCTCCTTCCATAGCCTGATGCAAAGAGCAGCATCCAGTGGTCGAGAATGTATTTTGAGTGCTGCTAGGAAAGTACAAATGAGAAAACAGACTTAATTACACTGCTTACTGCGTCTAGAGGTCCATGTGGTTTGACCGGCTGTGTTAGGACACCCTGTAATTTGGAGGAATTCTCTGTGCACTGGCACCGTAAATGTACTGCTATCCAAAGGATGGTTAATAATCTGAAGTTGGCTGTTAACATTGCTGGAGCTGGTGTCTATAATTTCAGCAAGTGACCCGAATGACTCTGCAATGAAAGACTGAAATGTCACTCTCCTCCTTTACTTTGTTTGCCTTGAGCAAAGACTGCTCCAGATTGTGTACATCCACCGAGGTCCAAATGATGAAAGGGCAACGCGTAAGCGTAGATTCATGGCTCTGCTAAATCCCCCTGCTCTGGCAGAGTAGTATGGAGCATGGGGAGGAGGGAATGGGAGAAAAATAAGACCGTCTCCTCCAGAGCAGCTTCCACCGTGGCTATCTTTTCCCATCTCTGAGCGTGTAAAGGCGAGGCTGGCTATAGGGACCTGGCTCTCCCATGCTCTCTAGCTGCCAGCCACCAGTAAATCAGACCCGATGCCTGCGGCTAAAGGCAAAGCAAATGGTTTCCATTATCCAGGTATTTATTTTGCACCTGCTGCTGTGACATTTGTGTAGTAACCATTAGGTACGACAACAGGTAGGCTGACCTGACTTTGAGTATTTCATCGCTTCTTTTCATTATGCTGAGTGAGCGAGCAAGAAGAGGACTCGTATTCTTCTCAGGAGGTGTTACAGACCATCCAGCTGAGACATCTGTGGAGTGGCAAGTGCAAAGATCTTTACCTTTGCTGTCAGGAATCTTAAGCCCTTGTTTCCGTTGTGTCGCGTTGGTACAGCTCAGATGCAGTAAAGGAGTAAAATACTATCAGTAAATTTCAGAAAGTTCAGTATTTGCATTTCATTTGGAAACCTGTGACATTTTGGCATATTTTCACTGGAAGGCCAGGGCAATGCTGATTGAAGATCAGTGTCAGCATTAAAATATACACGGTAAGGAGAACTAGTGTGCTTCAGAGCAAAGCCAGCCTGCCAGGCACAGAACCAGGCAGCCCTGGGGCAGGGGATAAGAGTGGGTGTTTGGGGTTGTTGTTTTTTTTTAAAACACAGACTTGAACAAAAAGACTAATTTGCTCACAGTGCTCTGAAACTGTATCTTCCCGGAGTGAGACAGGTTCTTAGTGCAAATATGCTTGTTTTCTTTAAAATCATTGCGACCTTCATGCATGTTGCCTGATATACAAGTGTCAGAATTGGGGGCTGTTCAATCTTTCCACCTTACTGTGCGATAGATAGGAAAGCACTGGAAAAGTACCATTCTCTGTATTCCCTCCAATATAGTATGGCTAGCTTTCAAGGACCGAGAAACTTCTCCATCGTTCAGATAAGCGTGTATGTCAGTTATACTCTGGCAAAATTATGCTGGGAAGTGCCAACAAAATCTGAGCCTGAATGGTCGTGTTCATTCCCCTCCAGCCATCATGAAGGCACTATCAACATTTTGTTTACTGAGAGCTTTAAGAGGTACTACTGCCATTTATATATGACAGACATGGTGAAGTCCTGACTGTATTTCTGGAAGCAAAGGAATCATTGCCTTCACCTTACCACCTTGTGTTAGTCTGCAATTAGTTGAAAATGTGACATAATGCCAGGAAGGTGGAAGAAAAGTATCTAGAAAGCAAGGACACTGGCATTAGTTCTCCCTGCAGAATACTTGTGAAGTACTGCTGTTAGAGTTAGGACTTTATCTGATTTACATAGGGAAAAAAAGCCTGTTGCTACTTGTTGAACTCATCTGAGGTAAAGCACAAACTTTGGCATTCCTCCAGTCACCTGCACACAACCCCAGCGCCAACATCCTTTTTTGCCCCTCCTAGATACAACCTTTTTCTCTACAGCGTATTTTATCCACAGCCCTCCATTTACCTTATAGGATTCTGGTTCATACCACGTGAACCACTGCTGAACTGTTTTGTACCTCTACAATTTCAGTTTTGTGGGAAAGGGGGAATATTTGGCTCCTTCCTCTTTGCACCATGACACATATTTTGTGACTGCTGAACATGTCAGCTTTCCGCAAACAACAAAGAAATGCAATAGAAGTAGCTTCATCACATTAACCTGTAGCATTATCAGATAGAATGAAAGACGCTGCAAATTAAATCATACAGGTGGAAAGAGTCCTTGGTGGTTTGGTCACCCCCCCATCTCACTCGAATAAAAAGATCTTGTATATAGAAAAAAAAAGCAATGCCTCTTTCTGCAGTAAAATGGAAACTGTATATATTTGCCATAAATTACTCAAATTCTGTTGCAGAGCCTATAGGCAAAACTCCGTGTACTTTGTTAGGTTTAGGCATGTTATAAGACAAGGATAACTGAACTCCCTTCTGCTAAGGGATAAAAAAGCCTGAAACACTTCCAGCAGCCTCCCCCTCTATGATTATTTCACTTTTTTTTTTTTTCCTGGAAGTAGGGAGAGAGGTGGAAAGAAAGAGGGAGAAGGTAAAGAAAGAATAGCTATCACGTAACTCAGCATTTTGGAGACGGAGACCTGTTTATTAAACTAGGATGGATGACAATCTGGCCCTCACACTTTAATTCATTTTGAGAAGAATGATACCTGAGAATGGGAGGGTTGTCTTTCTAGCAGTTTCCCTTGAGCAGGGCTCCCTTTGCCACCACCCGTCATCAGAGAACTGAGAATTTGCAAAGCTGCTGCTGTTGCCACCACAGCTCTTACAACACCGGTGACTGCAAACACACTGCATTTCCCAAGACTCTGGGAGTTATCTGGAGGCCCTGGGAAATTTCACTACGATTTGAGGTTAGGCAGGTCTGTGTTAGAACTGCTTTTTTCCAGCAGCATGAACACACACACACACACACACAGAGTAATAAGAGCCAGGTTCTCCTCAGAGATGGTTTTTACACTGATTTCAAGAGCGTTATTCTTGTTCCTCATTTACATTCCCAGGAGAGGAAACTGACTCAATATCTCTCTTATTTGTAGGCACTTGTGATAGCACACTGAGGTTTCCCAGCTCAGTAAGAAGTCAAATGATCCGATAACTGACTCTGCATCTTGATTACTGAAAATACAGGAAAAATAACACGCTTTATCCACTTCCTTCTGGCTACTCTTGCCACACCCTACGCAGGGAGGAAAGGTAGATTACACTGCCTGTATGCAGGGGTTATTTCGAAAGCAACACAACCTGAGGAGAACCCCTCATTAGGGCTTCAATGAGGGATTACACATAGGTGTCAAGGGGCAAATAAGCCAGACGTTTTCAGTGTTATCCTTGTTTAACATTATGAAATGGCTTTCAAAACTCTGGATGCAAATAAAACTTTCTGATGGGCTGCCAGAAACAGTCATGCCAATAATGTCATGCCAACATGAATGAAGTCGGAGTATTTTTCTTTGTAGCAATCAGACGTGCCACACAATGCACTTCTGTGGAGTTCTCTTTCTTGGGAGGTTGAAATCACTTGGCTTGCGGCCTCGTGCCTCCCAGCTCACCTGAGGCATGCTGTAATCAGCCAGAACCGCGCTGCATGTCATGTCTTCCTGCTTCCAGAAAATATACAAATTTCCTTTCCTTCTATTCCCTTTGTGAATTAGCCCCTTAGGGGTATGTTTTTTAAGACGGCGCTCAAGAAGCCTGTGCACACATCCTTGTAGCACATAATGAGATTTATGTGTCTGCCTACTTCCTCCAAAAATGAACTCTAGAAGAGCAGAAGTGACTTAGTCTGGCACTCACTTGGTCCTTTTGACCTCCTTCTTGTGATGGAAGATAAAGACTTCCTCCTCGTTCTCCTACAGAAGGCCCAGAGGGTATGTTTGTACGATGTGCTGTCTGGTCCTGCAGTAAACCAAGACGTTTCTTGAGGTTTTCAGTGTCCTCAGCTCCAGTTCTGAAGAAAGATAAGGCTGTTTGACACTTCACAGGATAAACCTGGCCTAAGAGTACAGGTGCAATGAGACTACACGTCCTGTGACAGAGGGCTTGAATGTAAAGATTTTGCTTCAAAATGACATCAGAAAGCACTGTAAGTCCGGGAGAGCTAAGTGCTTCTGACAAGTACAAAATTCTCACCTGCAGAATAGGTGCCAAGAACTCATGCTCTTTCCAAGCCCTTATTTGTTGCTATAGCACCATGCGGGATTTAGTAATGTTTCCCAGTGAAAACTCCACTATGCAGAACCACATAAGCTTCTCGTGCCCAGCTGGTCTGTAAGACCTACAAAAAAGCAAAGGAGAGAGAGAACATGCCATAAACTACCACCAAAACCTCTGGGCTGCTCTGGATTGTGGGAAAGTTTCTTGCAGTCTGCCAGGATCCGTGCTGAGTGTCTGGGGAGCTGAAAATCGCCATTGTCCTGTGACAGGGACTTTACTTGAAGCAGGCTCTGCTGGAGGCACAGAAGAGACTTAAACTCATGTTGAACCAGCACCACCAAAATGCTCCTCACAACCACCATCAAACTGCAGTGGTGTCAAAACTCATTCTGCCGTGTAACCTAAGTAAAGCATGTGAGTTAAAGGGGGTGGGGGGGTGGAATATACATTGGAAAGTATAACTGAGATCGAGGTATTGTGTACCTATACCATATAGGCAGAATTTTGTTGTAACTCACCGAGAATCAGCAGGCCATACCTGACAGCTTTTTATTTTTTGCCTTGGGCCTGGTCTACATGTACTTTTGCACTAGTAAAACACAGCTAGAGCAGTAAGTGTTTAACCCATTTAATGTTACATTTTCATCTGGCCTAGTAAGCCCCAGCTTTTATTTATGTGTATATCTGTGCTTGTGAGAGGCAGGAAGAATACACCAGCTGGGGAGGAAAAAAAAGAAAATTAAAAAAGAAAAGATTCCTGAGCATCTACCCAAGGAGTTAATGCAATGGGGTATATGTGAAGGGGTTAAAACACTACACAGGTACAGATCCTGTGGCAATTACAAATGTTATTGAAATAAAAACCAGAAACAGGAAGCCAAAAAACAGGTCCCTAAGGCAGGCATCTGTCTTAAATGATATCATTTGTCAAGTTTCCAGCATCTTGTGGTTGTGAACACAAAAAGAAGTTCTGTGTTATACTAAGGACATTACATACTCATTAGCTGGAATGTTCCTGAAGTACATAATACAGGATTTTCATTTAATAAGAAGCAGCTACTTGCCACTGCGTTGTACATAAAATAAATTCTGGGCATGCTAATTGCCATTCAAGGATGTTCTACCTAATTTTTGACAGGTTTTTCTTCCCCTCCCCCTTTAGACTACACTGTGAAAATTGTAAGCAGTATGTGTTGCTATAGTCTAAAAATCTTTTTAGAATAGTTTCTTGTTTCTGAAACTTGGACACTTGCAGTCATGAATATCGAAGGAGTTAATGCAGATATTAAAGAAAAAAGAAAAACAAGTTATCTATAGAAATATTGTAGCAAGAAGGGGAGCAGCAGGAAAGCAAAATACGTATATATGTATGTATCTTAGCACAGTAACTCTTCAAGTCATCGCCCCCATCTTGAAGAACAAACCTAACTGTAATTAATTGGTATAGTTCCTCTATCTGAACACTATTAGTGCATTAGAGTTAACTAATATATAAGCTTCCCCCTCGCTGCCCTGCCAATGACCTTAAGCTTCATATGGTAGGAAGGCCACTTGCTGTAGAATAGAAAAGTAATTTATCCACCATGATTGTTCAACCCTGGCCCCTCTGTAAAACAGCAACTGACAATTGCCCTGTATTATGGATGGTACGTTTGTGGTGTGTACAATAGTGTGCAGAGCACCAAACTCACTTCCCCGAACACTGCAGGCAGGGTTTGAAAAGTGATCCCAGAAAGAAGAGACCACTTGCCAAGCGCTGGCCCTCCATTTTCAAATCTTTTTTTACCCCTCCAAGTATCTTCCCCCTTTTTCTTTGCCCCAAAGAGAGAACAATATTGTTTTCGCAGCTTAAGTAAGAGCAATATGTAACTTTCCATTCATAAAAGGATGTAATATAAAAAAAAAAAAAAAAGAGGTTACTTTGCGGGGTTACTTTGCTTTTATTTTACCTGGGATTTCCCTGCTTCTTTCCACATTTCAGGATTTAGCATATTCCCTCAAAACATAATAAATTTCGATTCTGTAGCTTAAGGGATCCATCAGTTAAAATGTTAGTCTTTCATCTTTATTACCCTCCCATTAAAATGAAAGAAACCGGGACACACTTCAGTTTAGAAGAAGCAATTTAGTTGGTAATGTCCTTACTACTCAAGTCTTTACAAAGAGAGAAAGTGCATTATTGCTTATATTTCACACATCTATCTGCATAAGAAGCAACTAAAGCTTTCAGACACATACGATGTTAAATTTAATAATATTCTTTGATTAGATTATTTTATTACAACATTTTTCCATTACCAGTCATTTCCCGTACACATTTACATTCATAAAACCTGCAGGTTTTTCTTTGTTTGTGTGTGTGTATGTGTATTCATAAAGCAAGGAAAAGATTTTCTGGTTTGCTACAGCTGTTAGATTCGAAAAGAACAGATTAATAACTAGCCACCACGTAGAACTAGGTTTTCTTGTACACTGCACCAGTAACCCTTTGCTATAATGAGGACACAAAGAGGCTCACATCAGGCTGCTCCTCTTCTTCATAACTCAAAAGCGTCACAGTGGCAATAGCCTCTAGTGCTATTTGTCTTTAGTGCAGTTGTGACACTTCGGCATGATCCATAATTTGGCAGCTATTTACCGTGACATTTCCCTTCAGTGCAGCCATAACATTCAGTGAAGCCATTATTTGGTTCCATTTACCATATAAATTGTATTGTTGTGCATGCATGCTAGCAGCTACATTAGGTACCTGAAAATGAGTAAATCTTGTAAAATAGATACTAACAGCTATTCAGCAGAGAAATTCCTTTACTCCTCAGACAGAAGTAAGAAAATATATAATATCTGCAAACACTACTGCAAACTTTTCCTTGAGAGACTGTAATTATTTGTATTTACGTGACACAGCAGTTATTCATATCCACTTATTAAATATATGCATTATATATATATACACACACACATGTGCACACGTACAAATACGTAACAAACTACTCCTTGCTAGAAATCTAACTTAATTCAAAAAGGTATTAGGAGATTTCAGCATAGCAATTAAGTAGGAAGCATATCTGTAAAATGTGCTGAGGGTTGCAGGCCAGGAGAGGGTGAGTACGTGTGTGTCCGCGAGCGCGTGCGTATGCACACATGTGACAGACTCAGGAAAAAAGCCAGCTCTTCATCTACTTCTTTGTTGTTTTTCCATGGAAGCATATGTGGGTAGGAAAGGGAAATTCTGTTATTAGCCTCAGCAAACAATGCCAGATTCCTCTGTAGCAAATTCATTTAGAAAGGTAAAATTAGGATGTAGTGCTAGCAACCACATCTCAAAGAGCTGCTATTATTAATAGTATTATTATTTAAATCCCTGCTCTCTACATATAGTATACTTAGTACTTCCCAGGCAAATGTATTATTATTTTTAATCATTTAAGTCCCCACTGTGCACACAGCTTTTAATACACCTTTTTTGCAAGCATATTAAGTGTATTGTTATTAATCCCTTGCTGTGACTCTACAGTATTTCTTTTCCTTGTATGTTCAATGTCCTATCATCATTTAAACCTCTCAGTGTGTGCATGCCATATACATTTTCCTATCCATCTAATATTTAAACATTATTTAAATCCGTCATAGCTTACTTATTCAAAGTCTGCCCTGCTCCCATAACTGTAAGTTTGCAGAATATACTTTTAAATAAAGAGAAGTTGGCTTTTTTCCCCCTGCAAATCAAAAATTATTATGAATCTCGGCAGAAAAGCCTTATCTGAGTGTTTCAGAAATACTTTCCACCCTTTCTCCACCAATAATGCTCTCTTTCAGAAATCTAAATGATAGAAGTTGTATCCTTAAAAACAAAAATCACTTCTTCATTCTCAATTCATTCATGGAAGAGCAACCATGCATACCTCGAGTAACCCCTTTAGCTTAACACAGGCGTTTGATGAAAAGGACAAGCCCATGACCATAGCCCAACCCAAATACCAAAAGGGCTAAAAAATTAGTACATTGGCCATACAAGTTCTGCATATAACAAATTTAAGTTTCTTACTAATACTGTAATCAGTATGAAAGTGCTAAATAATAAGCCTGAAGCTAAAATTAAAACCAACAAAATGTCATATCTGAATATACATATATATATATATATGAACCTTCCAAAGGTTCCTCTCTTCCCTTATTTTGATCAGTGAAATTGCCCCGGGGCAGCTGCATTACTCAATGTTATATATGAAGCAACATATTAAAAAGAAAGTAGAACACCGTATGTCCGAACAGAATCCTGTTACAAGAAGAATATTTTACAACAAAAACATTTGGAATTCACTGCCTCGGAAACACCTAAATCTTTTGGATTGGCAGTGATCAACACCTCTGCAAACAGGGCCACTCGGATGGGTTTTGGCATTTCACTGCAGGAACATAATTTAAAAAATTGTTACCCGTGTAACTATTCCATGCACATCACAGATGTAACCAATAGTATTCTTTTTATTTTGCCCTAGTACATCCTAAACAGTCTTTTTATATATATATATATAAAAATATATATAAGATGCGTTTATTGACCGAGGGCGTACCTTTTCTCTGAACAGGAAAAGAAACCATACGCCTTGCAATAAAATAGTGAGAACTTTGTATGCTCTGATCTTGTACCATACTTCAGTGTTTGCATCTTCCTAGCATCCAGCTGGAAGGCCAATATACCTTTCTAATTTTGCAAAACACCACAATATTTGTAATACTAGAGGGGAAAGAGTAAGTTTCTTTCTAACAGCAGATCTTGGTGAAAACAAAAATCATAGTGGTTTGATGCACAGCTTCAGTAAAAGAGAAAAGGGAACAAAGCCTCAAGCCATTCTACCTTTCCCCAAAATCCTCCAAAGGGGGACTAAACCCAGTAGTCCGACATGGCCCAAAAAAGGGACAGTTCTTTGTTGCACACAATTCTGTAGGATGCTAATGACATATGCACTAAAATATTACAATAACAATGCGCTAAATCAAAGTTAAAAATACTTTTTCTACTGCCTATACTACTGAATAAAATAGAAGTTTTTCCTACATTACTTTAAAAAATGTCGTATGCAGTCAGTCCTGAATAATGCCCCAAAATTAAGTTTACCCTGGATTTTTTCCTTCAACCCCTAGACATTATCAGTCTATCATTACATTTATTATTAGGTGTATGATTTTAGGAAATTTCCGTCTCTCCAACTGCATATAAATGTCTATAATTTCAAAAGATGTGGCAAAATCAGCCTTTAAGATCTTAAACGTTTGCTATGGAAAAAAGATGTTGAGCAAGCATAGTTTAAAGTATTTTATTGTTCTGGAAAATATTACACTTCTAGCTGGAATTCCCACTGTACGTACCGCTAATAATATCTATTATGTGAGGAAGAATTTTCAAAACTTTACAAAACCTTTTAACTGCACCCACTAGATAATCCATGGCTGAGCATTAGTACGGGTATGAGGTACTGTGACTGCAGATTTAAGATGGTCTTGCTATTTGTAAAAGGGCTTCTGCAGAAGCAATATTCGGTAAAAGTAGAAGTAGCAGCTTGATTCTGGGAAGTGACATCAAGAATCATCAGTCAAAGAACTCTACAACACAGAGATTATCTACAAAGGAGCTAGTCAGCAAGAACTGCAACAATATGAATAAATGCCACAATCATTTAAATAGCTTTTTAAACTTTATTAAACCTTCAAAACATACACAGAACCCGAACACACGTGAACGCGGCTCAAAACCCCACTTCAATAATCTTTTAACACTGACCAAAGAACAGGCTGGACAGTAAAAGGTAACAGTAGCAAATGAAAAGCCAAAAAAAAAGAGATTATGTTGCAACTTGTAGTTAAAAGATTTAAAAGAAAATTGCACAGTTGTTTATAGTTACAAAAGACATAATTAAAAAAAAAAGTCAAGTTGCTTCTCTTAGTATTACTGACATGTTAGAATTGGAGGATAAGTCTTCCCTGTGTAACCAGTCAAGGAATATTACTATGATCCATGATGCAACTGAATTATGATTATTGTGTTTGTGACAAAAAATCAAGAGCATAATTTTTTCCAGAAACTTCAAGAGATTGATAGAGCAACCACAAGATACGACTCTTTACTTAGTCTTGTTCTAACAATTTTATTTTTAAATCAGGGAATCAAAATTGCTGAAAGATTTATTTTTTGTTTCTGAGCTGAACTATATATAAAGTCTTATCAAACCAGTCTGACAGACTAAATCTGCCTCTGCATCAAGACTTATTCTGTCAAGAACAATGTTCTTGTCTCACGCTAGCCTAAGCGACAGAATCAAACACAGGCCCATTAAGTCCGTGCTACAGCCACCGATTTAAGCACTTTTAAGAAAAGAAAAAAAAACACAAAACTTTTTATTAACACCTTAATGCTGTTTTTTAATATAATATCCACTACTAAGCTTAAAAAAAGAAATTGTTTCTAGTAATTCTTGAGGCATAAAGTGCCCATTTTCTCTCTTCTGATTTATATCATTGTTCTGTTTTTACAGCTTACTGTTGACAGAGTGAGGTAATTCAACTACAATTTTTCCAATGTTTTTTCCCATGTACATGTAATCTACAGCACGGAATACAGACTCCAAGCCAGTGAACTTGCCCTCCGGAGACATGTCTCCAAAGTCCACCTCACAAACCAGGTCCCCTCTTTCATACATCTTGAGCAAGTCCTTCATAGCCATTTTGTATTCGGAAAGGTAATGGTTCAAGAAGAAACCCCGGATGCTGGCAGACTTCTTCAATAGCTTTGCTGGCAGGAACTCTGCTTTAACGGGCTGGAGGCCAGTAGGGTTCTGGTAGCCAGCGATAAACCCAATAACTATCAGGCGCCCTTTGGTAGCCAAGGAGTTAAGAGCCAAGTCAAACATCTTTCCCCCAACAGATTCATACACTACATCCACACCTTCGGGGTAGTCCCTCCTAAGAACAGATTCAACATTTTCAGTTTTATAGTTGATCGTACGGTCACAGCCAATGGATTTCAGAAAACCGCCCTTTTCATCACTGGAGCAGGTTCCAATTACGTGGCATTTTGCCTTCTTAGCAAGCTGCACAGCGAACTGGCCTGTTCCTCCAGCCGCTGCTGTCACCAGAACCTTCTTGCCTTCAGACAGCTCTCCCAGCTCTTTCAAACTGATGTATGCGGTAGCACCACTTACCATTAAAGTAAGAAACTCGGGTTTCACAGAGGGTAGAGGAACTGCTTGTTTGGCAGGCACAACTGTGTATTCAGCAAAGGAACCTGCTTTCACGTAGGCCACAGCTTGACCCACTGTATAATCAGCGCTAGCACTGAGTCCTAATGCTACCACATCACCGACACCTTCAAAACCTATGTCAAATGGGGGTTTAACTGATGCATCATATCGACCAGCTGAGTAGTTTATGTCAGATGCATTAATGCCGACAAATCTAGAAGAAAACAAAAATGTATTAACAAGATTTATTCCTTACCAAGTCTTTGTCGTATGAGAAACCTTCAATTTAAATCTGTGGGATAAGTACGAGACTTTTTCTCATTATGGGTATGTATGAATAATGAGTATACTCCAGAGACTACTTCCATCAGACTTTTGTAGTTTACATTCTGTTAGTCTAGAATTAAAGATAAATTTGCTAAAAGAAAAAAAAAAAAACAAAAAACCCAAACCCCAACTTTTATTTTTCTCAGGTCAATTTGACCAAACTAAGCAAACTAAAAATAATTCTGTAAAAGATTAAAAGATGAAAATTAATTGCTCACTTTATACACGATGTGAAAACACTGAAGAATAAAACGTGCAAAGCGGTAAATATGTTGGTTCTAGCAACAAATTTACATTTTTGAATATAATAATACTGTTAATGACTAACGATCATATTAACTATCGATGTCATTTGCAAGGTCATGTTACTGTAGGCAAGTACTTTTTAATTGATGGAGTCACTACAGCAAATTTGCCTTTTGATGTAGCTAATGTCAACGTTAAAATATTTTTCTTTATATAAATTACTTGTAACACATCAAAACAACCTTGCACAGAAGGACTAATATTATAAGAATGAGTATCAGGTCCTACTGACCTCTAACAGGTAAAAATGGATGCCAATTATTTTAATTTTTTCATAAAAAGGTAGAGACATTCTCACAACTTGATTAAGCACTAGGAGATAATGCCTAAAAGAAAGTTATGATCTAGCTTAAACACAAAGAACACTTTAGTAACACATTCTTTTTAGAAACCGTAACAATATCTCTATACAGGCAAGGGAAGAGAGACTGGAGAAGATTCCGTTAGATGGAAAATGTAAAAAAGAAATGCATGCAACAGAAAACACCAGGACTGTTACTGCATGTGAAAGTGACAACCTGAAAGGTGTCCTTGATACCATGCAAAAACTGCAGAAGTACGCACACAGTGCACTTTTAATCAAGAGATTCAAATCATATGTGTGTGTAGTTTTAAATTGCTTGCACACAGAGCGAGGAGAACTAAAACCACTTCGCTCATTTTGATTTCCTTCATTCTTTATAGCATGTGGAGCCTCAAACTTTCACCAACGTGATGTGTTATATATAAAAAGACATGTACGCATAAACATATCCATGCATACAATAGGTGAAAGTGACTGTTGCTCTTGTTAATTTTGCCTTTAGTTCACTGCTCAGCCGCAACAAAAAATGCCTACGTCTTGTTCGTAGGTACAAAAAATCCCCTATTACCCTGCTTTGGGGTAACTTTTATAGGGTACTGCTAAAAGATGTGTAAAATTTGGTAGCGGAGCAGCAGCTTCCGAGGCAAACCGTGTCCCTCGGGCGCCAAGGCGAAGGGCTCGGAGCACCGAGGCGAGTCGTGCCGGCGCTGCACTAGCCTCATCCAGCTTTTGCACCCCAACTTGTGCCGAAGGGAGCCGAGGGTGAAAGGCCAGCGGGGAGCTGTGCTCGCCCCCTCCCCGGTCTCATCCTTTTGCCCAACGGGGGGCTCTCGGTAGCCGTCAGGCCAGCCCCCAGGCGCTCACTCAGCCCCCGGCCCCAACCCGAAAGGCAGGTCCTCGCTCCCCGCTGGGCTGAGCCTCCCTCCTCCTGAGCCCAGCTACCGGCGCACATCTGGTTTCGCCCGGTGCGGAGCAGCCGTGCCCTTGGCTGGGGCAGTGCACCCTAGAGAAGGGGGCGGGGGGGGAGGGGGGGCAGATTGCTGCTGGTAATAGTAACGACCCCTCCGTCTACTTCCCTCTAGGAGTTTCCCCCTCTTTTCAGTGCTGCGCTGCAGCGGGGAGAGCACAAAGGCAGGTAAATAACCGGCTGAGGACAAAAAAAACTTTGCGTGGGGCGAAGGGGCGAGTCGTGCCGAGGGCCGTGCGGGACTCCAGCACACGCACCGCTGCTTTTGTTCTGCAGCCGGAGAGGATGCAAGTCCTTCCCCGCCCGGGCCGCACCGCAACTTGTCCGTGCGGCTGCAGGGCGCACAGGTTGGTGCTGCCCGGCCGCCTCCCCGCCGCGCCGGGCGAGGTGCGGGGCTTCCTGCGGGGCTGGGGTGGCCGGGAGCCGGCGAGGGATGCGGGGGCGCCCGGGACAGCGGGCCCCGGCCCTGCCAACGGGCGGAGCTCTGCGGCGGGAGAGGGTCCGGCGGGCCGGGCAGCCCTGCCCGCCGCTGCCCGCTCGGCACTGGGGCGGACAAAGCCGCCTGCGCTGCCCCGCTGTGCGGGGGGCTCGTCCCCGCCGCCCGCCCGCCCCCCCGCACGGACACGGACACGGACACGCGTGCACACACACCCGCTCCTTCCCCGTCCCTGCGGGGCTGCTGGGCCACGGGAAATAGTTCTCCCTGAGCTCCTAGGCTCATCATTATTAATCAATACAGCCTGCCGTCCAGCCCTCCCCCACGATTTTTTTTTTAAACTCCCTTTTTATTGTGTGCAAACTCAAAACTCCTGTTCGCATTGTACCGGCTTTTTTTTTTTTTTTTTTTTTTTTTAAGGTTCCTTATTCCATTAGATTTCTCGCACGTTAAAACGATCGTACGCAGCGTCTAGATTAAAACATATTGTCTAATTTGCCTTGTCATTCCAGCTGACAAAAGGGAGGTGGTAGGATGTGCCCGCAGTTTCTTAGATTATTTTGCTTTTAGAAGTAGGAATAAGTACGATTTCCAAGTTAAAGATCAGTTTACTAACTTCTGAGACTGAGAAAAGGAGAGCACGGAAGTAACAATTACTTGGGGTGCTGGTGGATTTTAAGACCTTTCAGACCTTTTATATTGTCTTGTTTTACTTTCTCACTTAAAATGTGTTATTTAATCTAGCAGTTTCTAATTGCTTGCTCCTTCAACGTTTCAAGATGTAAACCTAAAGGGAAAAAAAAAAAAAAAAAAAGCTAGAGACTGGCTTTTCCCAAAATAATTACGCACATTGAGTCACCCGTTTTATTTATACTCAACAGTGTTGAACCCCCCGTATTGTTTGTTACAGAAAACAGGAGGACACCGCCGAGGGGAGGAAATGCTGCTTTTCGTACCACAACAAAGCATGAGACACTGAAAACCAGCACCACAGCCTTAAACACAGACAAAACAAAGTCATCCAAAACAGTACTATGCAAGAAAAACATTATTTAGACCAAACGCTCAGCAGGAAGAGTCTTCCACTTTTCCCACTGTGATCCATTACTCCCTTGGTTCAAAAACTTTCTCAACCCATCTTACTCCCTTTTCCATAAACTTTTTCCCCATCTTGCAGCCCAATAGTAAATCGTTACAGGTATTTCAAAACCGAAATGTGTCACTTCTTCAAGAAAATCTCGAAAATGCCCCAACAACTTTAAAAAGGACCAAATCTTCACAGCCTTTGAGTCCTTATCCTGCAATAAAACGGAGGAACCTCGCCATCCCCCCCTCCCCCCCGCAACAGGACAAACGGACACGCGAAGCTTAAATGGCTTCGTCAAGGGTTTTTTTATTCACTTTTTCCCTCTCCTCCTCTCCTACACAGAATTTAAGTTTTTTTTTTAAAAAAAATTGCTTTAAATGGATTTCTAATTTTGAAGAATTTCTGAATAAAGGATGTATTATTTTTTTCTCTATAAAAAAGTAGACATAAGGGTTACTGGCTTACTTCTCTAAAGGAGAGGAAAGGGGGAAGAAAGTTCCCTCAAACTGCATCTTATTTTAAAGTATCTATCCATACAGGAACTCAGTGCATTTTAATTTCCCATTCCCCTAAATCCCAAACCAGATTTTATTGTGGTGGATGAGGATTGTTTTGCATAAAAAGCTCAAAGCAATTAATACTATTCATGGGCGTGACTGGGACTAAAATGAACAAATCCGCAAATGCACTCTTGGAACTCAAGTCCTTTATTGTTTTAATTGTATGTTTCTACCTATTAGGAAATGTATAGCTATATTTAGTGCTTGCTTTTTTAAAAAACTAAATAAAGCCAGGGACCCATCCTTTAGGGATGGGAAAATGCTTCCCCAGAGTGACAAGAGAGGGGGAAACATTCAGAACTCGCTTCCTGCTGCAGCTCGTATGAGGAGAATGTTATTCAGTAACGTGATCTCATGTCTTCTGTGATATTCCCCAGAAAATAATAATAAATAGAAAGGAAATGCCACAGAACACCAAATAATACAAACCGTATAAACTCTAAATCTAGACTTCATCACTCACCTCTCCCTCCCCTCCATTCCCACTCGTGTGGTGTGTGTGTGTCTGTACAGGAACATGTGTGTAATAGGCTGATGTGTTAAATCCCAGTAATTGCCTGCCTGAATCCGTGGACCAGCTCCTGCCTTTAGTCTGGTACAAGCTCTGCGCCTCAGCTCTTTTACCATGAGGTGTGCACTTTCCCCTAGCACCCAGGGAGCCCACCCAGCAAAGGGAGGGAGGAAAGAAGAGTTACACTGGAAGCTGTATAAAAAAATGAATAAATTTTTAAAAATCACAGCGGGGGGAGGGGGGGGAGCAGGAGGATGAGAAAGACTCCAAGTGCGTGTGTGAGGGGGAGGGGATTTGAGAAACAAGGATGTCGCTCTGCCTTGCATTACCCGAGTAGAGACTTGCTACTTGTATCTCAAGTCTTTCGACCTCTTCCACGAAAAGGAATTTAACTCCAGCCTGATGGCTGTTTCATGGTCATTAGTGGATGTAGCAACACAATGTTTTAGACTTTGAGGTTTGGAGGGAATTTGGGTCTCAGAAATCCTAGTGGGAGATGTCAGCATCGGATTAAAGTGCCACAGAAGCTTTCTCGTCAGCTCCTGGAAGACTGCCTGTTCTTTCTCCTTACCCCTTCTGTACTATGTATTTGTGTTACATATGGACACACGCTAGAGATTACACATACATACGCACACACATAGTCACACACTGCCTTAATAGAACTTCCATCGTTCTCAAGCCAATTTAGTGCTTCTTAACGTCTTTAAGCTCCAACGGAGAGCATGGCAAACTATGTGTTACTACGATTTCCTTTTTTGACAAGAACCTGAGAGTGCTGCTTTCTTCTGTGCCAGCCACGCAGTCTGCTCCGAAGTTCCCATAGTTTCACCTTCCCCTCGTGGGCAGAGAAACCTCTGAACTTAAAAAGGCTCCCTTTTAAGCCTAAGAAACAACAACGTTTAGGAAGGAGCCACCGAAAACAAACAGGTTTATGGAGACGGCTGGGGGGAGGCACGTTTCGTCCTCAGAGTCTTCATTTCATGGCGAGGGGGTCACCGCGCCGGACGGGCAGACCTAGCGCCGGCGCAGGATTTACGGCGTATTATGTTAAGCAAAATGTCACCTCCTCACTCTCCGCCCGACCCGGCTCCGCTCTAAAAGCCGCCAACAACTGCGGGCTCGCGTCCTGCCCAGCGAGGCCCAGGACGGCCGGGCCGGGCCCGGCCCGCTCCGCCGCCGTGCGGCCGCCCTACCCCCTCCCCTCCCCGCCGCCCGCTTTTGGCGCGCAGAGGCGGGGGTGGTGCCGGGGCCGGCAGGGCGGCGGGCCCCGGCCCTCTGCCTCCCCGGTGAGTCACGGCGGGCGGAGGGTTAGTGGCGGGCGGGACACGCCGCGGCGGGGGGGAGGAGAAAGGCGTGCGGGGCGGCGGTGGCGGGGTCGCAGAGAGGAGAGCGGCTGGCTGGTGCTCGCAGGCACGTCACGATATCGGGGGCACACGGCTGTAGGTTAGAGCGTCCCCGAGAGAGTCGTGTGGATAGGATGGGGGCACGCTGACGCCCCGGGGGCTGCCTGCGCCTAACGGGACCGGGGAGGGACTCGCAAGCGCTTCCCGGCGTCTCGCTCCCTCCTCGGCGCTCGCTGAGCGTAAAACTTGCCTCTTCCCCGCCTCGGCACGGGGGCCCCCGAGGTGTTTCCCCTCCTTCGGGCCGGCCTACGCCAGGAGCAGCACACCACCTCCAACCCCCCTCCCCCCCCCCAGACACACACCCCCGCCAGGGAAAGAGGAGGAGGAGGAAGTGTCACCCACACACACGTTGAAGGGGTGACCGGACTGTAGCACCAGCCGTTCAAAACAACAAACAACAACAATAAAATTAAATTAACAGTCGCCAGATGGCAGCTGGTACAACTTTGGAGCCGATCTCCAAAGTGAGGGAGGACGTGTGAGGGAGCAGGCCACAAGGTGCGAGCAGCCGCAGGGGCCGGGGCCGGGTCGCGGGGGGGGGGGGGGGGGGGGGGCGGGCGCTCACCTGTTCCTGACAAGGAGGTCTCCGTCTCCCGGCAGCGGCACGGGGGAGTCCTGCCGCAGGGTAACCGCTTCTCTGAAGTTTTGGCTCAGCTTGGTCACCACCAGCTTCTTCATGGAGCTGGGGATGGACGAGCCCTGGAAATCCAGAAAGTGACGGGAGTAGGACATGTCCAGGATGGGCCGCGGCCGGCTGCCACCGAAGTAGGACCAAGCGGGACCCGCCGCGGCGCAGGAGGGCTGCTGCTGCCGCCGCCACCACCAGCACCGCGGTGCCCGGGAGCTCAGCAAAGCCACGCTTTTTGCGCTAAAACTCATGCCCTGCCTCGCCTCTCCTCTCCCCCCAACCCCCGCCCCCGTCCGGGAGAGCTCCAGCTGGGGATTCTCCAGGCAGCTCGCAGGACCCGGCGGGAGAAACTCCGCACGCAGCTATTTGTGTATGTAAATACAAGCCCTGTGCGGCGAGCCGCAGCCTGCCTCCGACCTCCCCCCCTCCCCGGCCAGCCCCTCCGCCACACGGAAACGCCGCCAGAGGAGCAGCGGCAAAGATGGTTCCCCCCGGCAGCCGGTCGTCTTCTGCGTTACCGGGGAGCGACGCCGGCCCTCTCCGGCGGCCGCCCGCCCCTGCCAGCGGCTGCGCCCGGCTGTGCCTGACCTGCCTCACCACACACACACACACACGGCGGGCACTGCCTGCCCCACGCCGCCGCCGCGCCTCAAGGACGGCAACCGGGGCCTCTCTCTGTCAGGGAGTCCGGTGTACGGAAGGCTGGATTTTTCTCCTAAAGGTCGCTTTTAATTTGCACGCTGCCTCTGACTAAGGGATTTAAGAAACAGGAGAGAGAGAGAGAGAAATAAACGCCTCGGATCCCCTTCCCTTCCCTCCCCGCCCCGGTCTTTAGTTCACAAAAAGAGGATATCTTTCTACCAAAAGAAAAAAAAAATAAAGTAGAAAGAAAGCACGGTAAATTATCAAATCGATAAAGGTTAGAGGAGTGGAGAGAAGTTGCAGCGGATCTTCTCGTGTTATTAGCCGCCGCCGCGGAGCCGCTGCCCGCCGGGGGGAGGCTCCGCCCCTTCCGTGCGAAACGTTCACTTCCCTCGCAAGGTGGTACGAATCAACCCCGAGCCGTTAGCCGCCGCGCGCGGGCGCCGGGGCCGGGGCGCGCGCGGCGGCGGCGGTGGTGGCCGTGGCCGTTACGGCCGTTGCTGAGGCGCGGGCTGTGAGGCGCAGCGCGGTGAGGGGATTGAAAAAGGCCCAGCTCTTCTCACCGCCGGGAGGGAGCGGCGGCAGTAGTAGTAGTAGTAGTAGTAGTGGCGGCGGGGTGCCCCCGCGGCGGGCGGCGACCCCTCCGGCCGGGAGGGAACGCTTAACGGGCTGCTGTCAGTCAGTCAGTCAGTCGGTCGGTCGGTCGGTCAGTCAGTCAGTGTGGGTCGCGGGGGTTTCCCCTGCTCCCCGTTGGCTGTCAGAAAAACCTTTTATTTATTTATTTATTTATTTATTTATTTTCTTTGTTTCTCCTTAAAATAAATCTCACCTCTCGCTGTAGAAGACGTTTGGGAGAGGGGAACCTGCGCAGGAAACCAACTGGGTCGAGGGACCCAAGTAAATGTTGTGATAGAGACGCCAATCCCAACTTGGTACAACTGCGAGGAGGGAGGGAGGGAGGGAGAGGAGAGAGGGAGGAGATGTAATAGAGATGTTGCACCGATGTCGGACGAGCCCACGTGTAATTCCTAGAATTAACTCCATCCTACCAGGATAAACAGCTCATTGCTTAATTGTGCGGTATTAATAATTAAAAGGAGAAAAAAAAATACATCCCATTCTGCCCGAAAGAGAGCAAAATTGCAGTTCCGGGTGTTTTCCTTCAGGAATCAGCTGGGTGGTTTTTATTTGCTTTCTTGACTTAAAAAAAGAAAGGGAAGAACCCTTCTGTTCTTGCAGTTAACATTATATAAATCCCCAGACACATACTGTGCAAAATCTATTAGCAGCATGTTTCATATGCTGCAGTTCTTGCTCTGCAATCTGTTGGTATTTTAAAGTAAGGGTGAACTGTAATCTCCCACAAATCATTTTTAATTCAATGCCGGTTAGACGTGTGCCACGGTGAGGTATCATCTCCTGCCTTTTTTTTGTGTGTGTGTTGTGGGTTTTTTGGTTTTTTTTTTTTAAGTTTGCTGGAACAAGACCTCTGCTGAAGTTAAATCAGCACATGCGTCTTGCACAGCACTTTAGCAAGTGGATTATAATAACAACCCCCTCAACGCGTGTCTCACATGAGGAATCTTTTATGCCGCGCTGTATTAAGACTTCTTTTTTTGTCATATTGTTTAGCTCTGGGAAAGGGGGGGGGTGTGTGAAAAAAAAATGAAAACAAAGCAATTAAAAAGATTGACAGGTATGGGTTTGTGTGAGACCTATTTGTAATTGTCAGGGTGACGTGGGCAAGAGGAGGAGGAGTAACAAACTGAAGCAGGAAAAGCAGCTCGATGTGTCTGTCTATCAGTTGAGACTGTCTGAGAGCCCTGGGATCCGAATGTGTGTTATATTTCAGTGAAAAGAGAAGAGAGGGAGAGTGGATCTCTTTCTCTCCCAGGAGTTTAGGGGGGGGGGACAGTTCACGTTAATCTCTCCCACTCAGTGAATGTCTTTTCTTCCTCCCCCCCCCCCTCCCTCTTTGCACACACTCTCCGGGGTTTTTCTTGGTTTTGGCAATTTTTTTGTGTGTGTGTTGTTTTTTTGGTGTTTTTTTTTTTCCTTCTTCTGTTGCAGCTCAAGATCAGCCAAAAAAAAAATCCATGATAAAAAAACGTGTTTGCATTATATTTAGTATCAGAAGAAGCTTCGATTTGTTGGAGGAAAAAAAAAAGGAGAGCAAGAGAGAAAAGTAGTCCTCTCCGGTGGTGACACTGTTTGATCTGTGACTGTTTGGAAGGTGGAGGAGTGACTGACATTTCCCATCCGGTGTATATGTATGTATGGGGGCTTTACTCCTTTTTATTATTTGCTTTCTTGCTCTTAGACTAAGTGCTGGGAGGAGAAGGAGAGACTGGATCGACCTCGGGTTTTTTTGCACAATGAACAAACTATTATCAACGCAATAAAAAAAAAAAAAACAAAAACAAAAACAAAAACAAAAAAAAAACCAACAACAAAACCAACAAAAAAGCTAAACAAACAAAAAACCCCCCCAACAACAACAGCAACAACAACACACAAATCCACGAGCCTGAAACAAGCCAGCCAGCCAGCCAGCGAGAAAAGTTGCGCTTTGAGACTCTTTGATCTCGGAGAAAGCCTGAGAGGGGGGGAGTGACTGAATTTACCGTCTCATCGCCGCCGCTCTGCTCGGCTCTCCACCGCCAAGAAGGAGGAGAAGAAGACGAAGAAGTGATTAAGGAAAGGAGGGGGAGAAGGGGAGAGAGGAAAAGGAGGAGGAAAAAAAAAAAAAGGAAAAAAAAAAGGAACGAAAGAATGATAATGGATTTGGGCTACAGATTGAACTGATCAAATCTTATTTATTTTGCACATCTCTACTGGCATCTTCCCTGCTGCTGCTGCTGCCGAGAGGACTGAAGAGCTTTGTCTTATAAGGAACTTAAAAGAGAGAGAGAGAGAGTGTGTGAGAGAGAGGGAGGAAAATTAACCTTGTAAATGAAAACATTTCCTAAGCAAGTTTTTGGAGTGGCGGCGGAAATTGGCATCCCTGTCACCAGCCCGTGGCTTGCCTCATCCCACACCCCGCCGTCCCCCCCGCCCCGCGCACCCCGCTCGCCGCGCCGGGAGCTGACCCGGGGGGGGGACCCGGACCGGGCGAGCGGAGAACCCGACCAAACTTTTTCTCCTTCCTCCCCCCCCCTCCTCCTTCCTCCTCCTCTCCCTCTCTCCCATTCCTCCCCACCCTCCCTCTCGCTCTTCCTAGGC